>NW_027444506.1:0-21836 GCF_048569485.1 Anomaloglossus baeobatrachus | reverse complement strand
AGCTCAACCCAAACCATCTCGATTGGGTTCAGGTCTGGTGACTGTGGAGGAAAGGTCATCTGGCGTAGCATCCCATCACTCTCCTTCTTAGTCAAATAGCCCTTACACAGCCTGGAGGTGTGTTTGGGGTCATTGTCCTGTTGAAAAATAAATCATGGTCCAACTAAACCCAAACCGGATGGAATAGCACGCTGCTGCAAGATGCTGTGGTAGCCATGCTGGTTCAGTATGTCTTCAATTTTGAATAAATCCCCAACAGTGTCACCAGCAAAGCACCCCCACACCATCACACCTCCTCCTCCATGCTTCACGGTGGAAACCAGGCATGTAGAGTCCATCCGCTCACCTTTTCTACAAAGACGCGGTGGTTTGATCCAAAGATCTCAAATTTAGATTCATCAGACCAAAGCACAGATTTCCACTGGTCTAATGTCCATTCCTTGTGTTCTTTAGCCCAAACAAGTCTCTTCTGCTTGTTGCCTGTCCTTAGCAGTGGTTTCCTAGCAGCTATTTTACCATGAAGGCCTGCTGCACAAAGTCTCCTCTTAACAGTTGTTCTAGAGATGAGGTGTGTCCAAACCTTTGGTCTGTACTGTATAAGAATATAACTACTATATTTCTGACCTCTATGTATAAGAACATAACTACTATAATACTGCCCCCTATGTACAAGAATATAACTACTATAATAGTGCAAAAAAATAGATGGAAAAATATCCAGCCGTAAATGTTTCTTAACAAACTCTTTTTATGTGCAGCATACATAAAATGCCCGATGCCACAACTTCCTTCAGATAACAAGGACAGAGAAATCCGAGCTTCATGGCAGGCGAGAGGTAAGGTGAGAGGTGTACGATAGCTGAAGCAGCAGCTTCATAGAGATAAAAACAGGGAAAAAAAAATCACAGTCCCATGGCAAGTGAGGAGTGATAAGCAAACATGTTTTGGCTGGAACCCTTATTCATTGCATATACCGGTCACATGGAGAGGAAGGCGTTTGTTAAAGAGAATCAACCACCAAGATTTTGCTATATAAGGCCTCTTTCACAGGCCCGTGCCTCCGGTACGTGTATGGTCAGTTTCCTCACGTACCGGAGACATGGGCACACGTTGATAAATGTTTTCCTATAGTTTCGGGCACATGTATTTTTACGCGGAACATGTGTCCGTTCCGTACTTACGTGAGCCCGTGTGCACCACATGCCGATATGTCCGTATTTCTCCGGCATCACGTGTGTCACACGGAACGCAAACGTGTCACATGGAACACACACGGTTGTGTGCCGTGTGAGACGCACCGGAGAAAAGACATGTGTCTATTAAAAAAAAAAAAACATTACTCACCTTTCCAGCCCTCCTGTCTCTGCCGCTGCTGTCACTTGCTTCCGACCGCCGCTCATTATGCTCATTGCATATTCACTTCACTGCGGCCGGAAGCAGCAGGAGCAGCGGGGAGTCGGCAGGACCGGAGACCGAAGATCAGCACCACGGACAGCGACGCCAGGGACAGGTGAGCAGAAAGTTCCCGTTCTCCGTGTGTTATCACAGATAACACACGGAGAACACACGTGTGGCCAATGGGACAGTACCACATCCTACTTAAACTCCCAGCACACTATTTGGAGGTGGCAGTTATACAAGTGCATCTCAATAAATTAGAATATCATCAAAAAGTTAATTTTCTTCAGTAATTCAATACAAAAAGGGAAACGCATATATTATACTAGAAGGTGGCCCGATTCTACGCATCGGGTATTCTAGAATTTACGTATTGTGTAGTTAATGTATGATTTTTGTTATATATATATATATATATATATAGATGTTGTTGTGTGTAGTTACCAAGTGTTTGTGTAGGGGCTGTACATGTTCTGGGTGTTGTCTGGGTGTAGCGGGGGGTGAGAGCGGTGTTGTTTGTGTGTTGCGTTGTGTGTCGTTATTTGTGGAGCGCTGTGTGTCTGTATCGTTGTGTATGTGTGTTGCGCGGTTTGTGTGGGTGTGTGTGTTTTGGGGGGAGGTATGTTTTGTGCAATGTGTGTGTTGTGCGGTATGTGCGTATATTTGTGTGTGCCGCGGTGTTTGTGTGTTGGGTGTTGTGTGTCTGCTGCGTTGAGTGTGCGTGTGAGTCTGAGTGTGCGAGTGAGTCTGAGTCTGAGTGTGCGTGTGAGTGTGCGTGTGAGTCTGAGTGTGAGTGTGCGTGTGAGTCTGAGTGTGAGTGTGAGTCTGAGTGTGAGTGTGCGTTTGAGTCTGAGTGTGAGTGTTTGTGTGAGTCTGAGTGTAAGTCTGAGTCTGAGTGTCAGTGTGCGTCTGAGTGTGAGTGTGCGTGTGAGTCTGAGTGTGAGTGTGCGTGTGAGTCTGAGTGTGAGTGAGTGTGAGTGTGCGTGTAAGTCTGAGTGTGAGTGTGCGTTTGAGTCTGAGTGTGAGTGTGCTTTTGAGTCTGAGTGTGAGTGTGCGTTTGAGTCTGAGTGTGAGTGTTTGTGTGAGTCTGAGTGTAAGTCTGAGTCTGAGTGTGAGTGTGCATGTGAGTCTGAGTGTGAGTGTGCGTGTGAGTCTGAGTGTGAGTGTGTGTGTGAGTCTGAGTGTGCATGTGAGTCTGAGTGTGCGTGTGCATGTGAGTCTGAGTGTGCGTGCGAGTGTGAGTGTGCGTGTGAGTGTGCGTGTGAGTGTAAGTGTGAGTGTGAGTCTGAGTCTGAGTGTGCTTGTGAGTTTGAGTGTGAGTCTGAGTGTGAGTCTGAGTGAGTCTGAGTGTGAGTGTGATTGTGAGTGTGAGTCTGCGTCTGAGTCTGCGTCTGAGTGTGCGTCTGAGTGTGAGTCTGAGTGTGAGTCTGAGTCTGAGTCTGAGTGTGAGTGAGTCTGTGTCTGAGTGTGAGTCTGTGTGCGTGTGCGTCTGAGTGTGCGTCTGAGTGTGCGTCTGAGTCTGAGTCTGCGTCTGAGTGTGAGTGTGAGTGAGTCTGAGTGTGAGTGTGAGTCTGAGTGAGTCTGAGTCTGAGTGTGAGTGTGAGTGTGAGTCTGCGTCTGAGTCTGCGTCTGAGTGTGAGTCTGAGTGTGAGTCTGAGTGTGAGTCTGAGTGTGAGTGAGTGTGAGTCTGAGTGAGTGTGAGTGTGAGTCTGAGTGTGAGTCTGAGTGTGAGTCTGAGTCTGAGTGTGAGTGAGTCTGTGTCTGAGTGTGAGTCTGTGTGCGTGTGAGTCTGAGTCTGTGTCTGAGTGTGCGTCTGAGTCTGTGTCTGAGTCTGCGTCTGAGTGTGCGTCTGAGTGTGCGTCTGAGTGTGCGTCTGCGTGTGCGTCTGAGTGTGCGTGTGAGTCTGAGTGTGAGTGTGAGTCTGAGTGTGAGTGTGAGTGTGAGTCTGAGTCTGCGTCTGAGTGTGAGTGTGAGTCTGAGTGTGAGTCTGCGTCTGAGTCTGCGTCTGAGTGTGAGTGTGAGTCTGAGTGTGAGTGAGTGTGAGTCTGAGTGTGAGTCTGAGTCTGAGTGTGAGTCTGAGTGTGAGTCTGAGTGTGAGTCTGAGTGTGAGTGTGAGTGTGCGTCTGAGTGTGCGTCTGAGTGTGCGTCTGCGTGTGCGTCTGCGTGTGCATCTGAGTGTGCGTGTGAGTATGAGTCTGAGTGTGAGTGTGAGTGTGAGTCTGCGTCTGAGTCTGCGTCTGAGTGTGAGTGTGAGTCTGAGTGTAAGTCTGAGTCTGAGTGTGCGTGTGAGTGTAAGTGTGAGTGTGAGTCTGAGTCTGAGTGTGCTTGTGAGTGTGAGTGTGAGTCTGAGTGTGAGTCTGAGTGTAAGTCTGAGTCTGAGTGTGAGTGTGCGTCTGAGTGTGAGTGTGAGTGTAAGTCTGAGTCTGAGTGTGAGTGTGCGTGTGAGTGTAAGTGTGAGTCTGAGTGTGCTTGTGAGTGTGAGTGTGAGTGTGAGTCTGAGTGTGAGTCTGAGTGTGAGTGTGAGTCTGAGTGTGAGTCTGAGTGTGAGTGTGAGTGTGAGTCTGAGTGTGAGTCTGAGTGTGCTTGTGAGTCTGAGTGTGCTTGTGAGTGTGAGTGTGAGTCTGAGTGTGAGTGTGAGTCTGAGTGTGAGTCTGAGTGTGAGTGAGTGTGAGTGAATGTGAGTGTGAGTGTGAGTGTGAGTCTGAGTGTGAGTCTGAGTGTGAGTCTGAGTCTGAGTGTGAGTCTGAGTCTGAGTCTGAGTGTGAGTCTGAGTGTGAGTCTGAGTCTGAGTGTGAGTGTGAGTCTGAGTGTGAGTCTGAGTGTGAGTGAGTCTGAGTGTGAGTGTGAGTCTGAGTGAGTGTGAGTGTGCGTCTGCGTGTGCGTCTGAGTGTGCGTGTGAGTCTGAGTGTGAGTGTGAGTCTGAGTGTGAGTGTGAGTGTGAGTCTGCGTCTGAGTCTGCGTCTGAGTGTGAGTGTGAGTCTGAGTGTGAGTCTGCGTCTGAGTCTGCGTCTGAGTCTGCGTCTGAGTGTGAGTGTGAGTGTGAGTCTGAGTGTGAGTGAGTGTGAGTCTGAGTGTGAGTCTGAGTGTGAGTCTGAGTGAGTCTGAGTGTGAGTGTGAGTCTGCGTCTGAGTCTGCGTCTGAGTCTGCGTCTGAGTGTGAGTGTGAGTCTGAGTGTGAGTGTGAGTCTGAGTGTGAGTCTGAGTCTGAGTGAGTGTGAGTGTGAGTCTGCGTCTGAGTCTGCGTCTGAGTGTGAGTCTGAGTGTGAGTGTGAGTCTGAGTGTGAGTCTGAGTCTGAGTGTGAGTCTGAGTGTGAGTCTGAGTGTGAGTCTGAGTGTGAGTGTGAGTCTGAGTGTGAGTCTGAGTGAGTGTGAGTGTGAGTCTGAGTCTGAGTGTGAGTGTGAGTCTGAGTGTGAGTGTGAGTCTGAGTCTGAGTGTGAGTGTGAGTCTGAGTGAGTGTGAGTGTGAGTCTGAGTCTGAGTGTGCGTTTGAGTCTGAGTGTGAGTGTGCGTTTGAGTCTGAGTGTGAGTGTGCGTCTGAGTGTGAGTGTGAGTCTGAGTGTAAGTCTGAGTCTGAGTGTGCGTGTGAGTGTAAGTGTGAGTGTGAGTCTGAGTCTGAGTGTGCTTGTGAGTGTGAGTCTGAGTGTGAGTCTGAGTGTAAGTCTGAGTCTGAGTGTGAGTGTGCGTCTGAGTGTGAGTCTGAGTGTAAGTCTGAGTCTGAGTGTGAGTGTGCGTGTGAGTGTAAGTGTGAGTCTGAGTCTGAGTGTGCTTGTGAGTGTGAGTGTGTGAGTCTGAGTGTGAGTGTGAGTGTGAGTCTGAGTGTGAGTGTGAGTCTGAGTGTGAGTCTGAGTGTGAGTGTGAGTGAGTGTGAGTCTGAGTGTGAGTCTGAGTGTGAGTCTGAGAGTGAGTCTGAGAGTGAGTCTGAGTGTGAGTCTGAGTCTGAGTGTGAGTGTGAGTGTGAGTCTGAGTGTGAGTCTGAGTCTGAGTCTGAGTGTGAGTCTGAGTCTGAGTGTGAGTGTGAGTCTGAGTGTGAGTGTGAGTCTGAATGTGAGTCTGAGTCTGAGTGTGAGTGTGAGTCTGAGTGAGTGTGAGTGTGAGTCTGAGTGTGAGTGTGAGTCTGAGTCTGAGTGTGAGTGTGAGTCTGAGTGTGAGTCTGAGTGTGAGTCTGAGTGTGAGTGTGAGTCTGAGTGTGAGTCTGAGTGTGAGTCTGAGTCTGAGTGTGAGTGTGAGTCTGAGTCTGAGTGTGAGTGTGAGTCTGAGTGTGAGTCTGAGTGTGAGTCTGAGTCTGAGTCTGAGTCTGAGTGTGAGTCTGAGTGTGAGTCCGAGTGTGAGTGTGAGTGTGCGTCTGAGTGTGCGTCTGAGTGTGCGTCTGCGTGTGCGTCTGCGTGTGCATCTGAGTGTGCGTGTGAGTATGAGTCTGAGTGTGAGTGTGAGTGTGAGTCTGCGTCTGAGTCTGCGTCTGAGTGTGAGTGTGAGTCTGAGTGTAAGTCTGAGTCTGAGTGTGCGTGTGAGTGTAAGTGTGAGTGTGAGTCTGAGTCTGAGTGTGCTTGTGAGTGTGAGTGTGAGTCTGAGTGTGAGTCTGAGTGTAAGTCTGAGTCTGAGTGTGAGTGTGCGTCTGAGTGTGAGTGTGAGTGTAAGTCTGAGTCTGAGTGTGAGTGTGCGTGTGAGTGTAAGTGTGAGTCTGAGTGTGCTTGTGAGCGTGAGTCTGAGTGTGAGTCTGAGTGTGAGTGTGAGTCTGAGTGTGAGTCTGAGTGTGCTTGTGAGTCTGAGTGTGCTTGTGAGTGTGAGTGTGAGTCTGAGTGTGAGTGTGAGTCTGAGTGTGAGTCTGAGTGTGAGTGAGTGTGAGTGAGTGTGAGTGTGAGTGTGAGTCTGAGTGTGAGTCTGAGTGTGAGTCTGAGTCTGAGTGTGAGTCTGAGTCTGAATGTGAGTCTGAGTGTGAGTCTGAGTCTGAGTGTGAGTGTGAGTCTGAGTGTGAGTCTGAGTGTGAGTGAGTCTGAGTGTGAGTGTGAGTCTGAGTGAGTGTGAGTGTGAGTCTGAGTGTGAGTCTGAGTGTGAGTGTGAGTCTGAGTCTCAGTGTGAGTCTGAGTGTGAGTCTGAGTGTGAGTCTGAGTCTGAGTGTGAGTGTGAGTCTGAGTGTGAGTGTGAGTCTGAGTGTGAGTGTGAGTGTGAGTCTGAGTGTGAGTGTGAGTGTGAGTGTGAGTGTGAGTCTGAGTGTGAGTGTGAGTCTGAGTGTGAGTCTGAGTCTGAGTGTGAGTCTGAGTGTGAGTCTGAGTGTGAGTCTGAGTGTGAGTGTGAGTGTGCGTCTGAGTGTGCGTCTGAGTGTGCGTCTGCGTGTGCGTCTGCGTGTGCGTGTGAGTGTGAGTCTGAGTGTGAGTGTGAGTGTGAGTCTGCATCTGAGTGTGAGTGTGAGTCTGAGTCTGCGTCTGCGTCTGAGTGTGAGTCTGAGTGTGAGTCTGAGTGTGAGTGTGAGTGAGTCTGAGTCTGAGTGTGAGTCTGAGTCTGAGTGTGAGTGAGTCTGAGTGTGAGTGTGAGTCTGAGTGAGTGTGAGTCTGAGTGTGAGTCTGAGTGTGAGTCTGAGTGTGAGTGTGAGTGTGAGTCTGAGTGTGAGTGTGAGTCTGAGTGTGAGTCTGAGTCTGAGTCTGAGTGTGAGTCTGAGTGTGAGTGTGAGTCTGAGTGTGAGTCTGAGTGAGTGTGAGTGTGAGTCTGAGTCTGTGTCTGAGTGTGCGTCTGAGTCTGTGTCTGAGTCTGCGTCTGAGTGTGCATCTGAGTGTGCGTCTGAGTGTGCGTCTGCGTCTGAGTGTGCGTCTGAGTGTGCGTCTGAGTCTGCGTCTAAGTCAACATCTGAGTGTGCGTCTGAGTGTGCGTCTGAGTGTGCGTCTGAGTGTGAGTCTGCGTCTGAGTGTGAGTCTGAGTGTGAGTGTGTGAGTCTGAGTGTGAGTCTGAGTGTGCGTCTGAGGTGTGTCTGAGTGTGCGTCTGAGTCTGTGTCTGCGTCTGAGTGTGCGTCTGAGTCTGCATCTGAGTGTGCGTCTGAGTGTGCGTCTGAGTCTGAGTCTGCGTCTGAGTGTGAGTCTGAGTGTGAGTGGCGGCCAATCCGTGCGGGGGGGTCGGATCCGAGGCGAGGCGAGCGGCCAATCCATGCGGGGGAGGAGCCGAGGCAAGGCGAGCGGCCAATCCGTGCGGGGGGGGCGGGGCCATGGCGAGCCCAGCAGCCAATCAGCTTTGTGTCACCGTAAGGACACTTAGTGTCACCGTAAGGACACAATTTTGGAGCATGACAGACAGACAGACAGACAGACAGACAGAATAAGGCAATTATATATATAGATAGAGTCATTACACAGAGGGATCTATTTCTATATATTATATAATCATTACACCCAGAGGGATCTATTCCTATATATTATATAGAGTCATTACACACAGAGTGATCTATTTCTATATATTAAATAGTCATTACACACAAAGGGATCTATTTCTATATATTATATAGAGTCATTACACACAGAGGGATCTATTCCTATATATTATATAGCGTCATTACACACAGAGGGATCTATTTCTATATATTATATAGCGTCATTACACACAGAGGTATCTATTCCTTTATATTATATAGAGTCATTACACACAGAGGGATCTATTTCTATATATTATATAGAGTCATTACACACAGAGGGATCTATTCCTATATATTATATAGAGTCATTACACACAGAGGGATCTATTCCTATATATTATATAGCGTCATTACACACAGAGGGATCTATTTCTATATATTATATAGAGTCATTACACACAGAGGGATCTATGTCTATATATTATATAGAGTCATTACACACAGAGGGATCTATTTCTATATATTATATAGAGTCATTACAGACAGAGGGATCTATTCCTATATATTATATAGAGTCATTACACACAGAGGGATCTATTCCCATATATTATATAGAGTCATTACACACAGAGGGATCTATTCCTTTATATTATATAGAGTCATTACACACAGAGGGATCTATTCCTATATATTATATAGCGTCATTACACACAGAGGGATCTATTCCCATATATTATATAGAGTCATTACACACAGAGGGATCTATTTCTATATATTATATAGAGTCATTACACACAGAGGGATCTATTTCAAGTGTTTATTTCTGTTTATGTTGATGATTATGGCTTACAGCCAATGAAAACCCAAAAGTCATTATCTCAAAAAATTAGAATATTATATAAGACCAACTGAAAAAATGATTTTACACTCAGACATGTTGGCTCCTACTGAAAAGTCTGTACAGTAAATGCCTAAATACTTGGTCGGGGCTCCTTTGGCATGAATTACTGCATCAATGCGGTGTGGCATGGAGGTGATCAGCCTGTGGCACTGCTGAGGTGTTATGGAAGCCCAGGTTGCTTTGATAGCAGCCTTCAGCTCCTCTGCATTGTTGGGTCTGGGGTGTCTCATCTTCCTCTTGACAATACCCCATAGATTCTCTATGGGGTTTAGGTCAGGTGAGTTTGCTGGCCCATCAAGCACATTGATACTGTGGTTACTAAACCAGGTATTGGTACTTTTGGCAGTGTGGACAGGTGTCAAGTCCTGCTGGAAAATGAAATTTCCATCTCCAAAAAGCTTGTTGGCCGAGGGAAGCATGAAGTGCTCTAATATATCCTGGTAGACGGCTGCACTGACTTTGGTCTTGATAAAACCCAGTGGACCTACACCAGCAGATGACATGGCTCCCCAAACCATCACTGATTGTGGAGACTTCACACTAGACCTCAAGCAGCTTGGATTGTGGCCCCCCCCCCCCCCCCCCCCCCCCCCCCCCCCCCCCCCCCCCCCCCCCCCCCCCCCCCCCCCCCCCCCCCCCCCCCCCCCCCCCCCCCCCCCCCCCCCCCCCCCCCCCCCCCCCCCCCCCCCCCCCCCCCCCCCCCCCCCCCCCCCCCCCCCCCCCCCCCCCCCCCCTCTCTTCCTCCAGACTCTGGGACCGCGATTTCCAAATGAAATGCAACATTTACTTTCATCTGAAAACAACACCTTGGACACTGAGCAACAGTCCAGTTCTTTTTCTCCTTGGCCCAGGTAAGACACTTCTGGCGTTGTGTATTGGTCATGAGCGGCTTGACACAAGGAATGTGACACTTGTAGCCCATGTCCTGGATACGTCTGTGTGTGGTGGCTCTTGAAGCACTGGCTCCAGCAGCAGTCCACATCTTGTGAATCTCCTCCAAATTTTTAAATGGCTTTTTCTTAACAATCCTATCAAGGCTGCGGTTATCCCCGTTGCTTTCCACCTTTTTCTACCACACTTTTTCCTTCTACTCAACTTTCCATTAATATGCTTGGATACAACACTCTGTGAACAACCAGCTTCTTTAGGAATGACCTTTTGTGGCTTACCCTCCTTGTGGAGTGTGTCAATGACTGCCTTCTGGATATCTGTCAAGTCAGCAGTCTTCTCCATGATTGTGTGGCCTACTGAACCAGACTAAGGGACCATTTTAAACGCTTAGGAAGTCTTTGCAGATGTTTGTGGTAATTATTCTAATTTTCTGAGATAATGACTATTGAGTTTTCGTTGTCTGTAAGCCATACTCATCATTATTAACACAAATAAACACTTGAAATAGATCCATCTGTGTGTAATGACGCTATATAATATATGCGTTTCCTTTTTGCATTGAATTACTGAAATAAATTAACATTTTGAGGATATTCTAATTTATTGAGATGCACTTGTAGTTTACACTTTATCTAATTCACTCCAGTTATTTAGTACCTATCGACTCTATTTTTTTCTCATTTCTGACCTCGGCCGTGTTTAGACTGTCATGCCAGACGATTCTGCTCCTGTCCCTGACCTCTTGATAATGAAGCAGTTTCTTGAGTATCTTCTCCCGGTCTGCTCCATTGGCCAACAGATGATCCGTGAATCTGACTTAGGGGCCCCTGTGTAAGTTCAGATCCCTGTAAAGAAGTTAAACAATGAAAGTCGTGGCAGCCCCTTGGATCTGGTAGACAAAGTGGCCACTAGACCTGTCCATGGAGATCCTGTTAAGAACCCTATTATGAACTAGGCTATCATGCACAGTGTCTCCGTGATAGAAACTATGTAAACCTGCATTTTATAGATTTTACAAAAAAAGAGAAGCCAACTCACCGCAATCAGAGTTAAATTAACTCCATGTAATTAACTCACCACTGTGTCCATCAGAACGAGTCCCTATATCTTCACATGATTTTAGTTCGGACAACGTCATGGTTAAGGGTGTTATACACCAGAAACACGTTGACTGCTGTCAAATCTGGCTCGTTACTGAGTTTTCTATTATGGATTTTATTTAATTCCCTACTGATTCCATTCATATGGAGTTTTGAATTTTAAAATAATTAATAAAGCAGTTACTTATATCCGTGGAGCTGGACCCCTTTTTTGCATTTTCATTTTGTAGGTCTCCAGTGGGGCTAGCTCTGTCAGGGTAAAGGCTACTTTACACACTGCGATATCGGTCCCGATATCGCTAGTGTGCGTACCCGCCCCCATCTGTTGCGCGACACGGGCATATCGCTGCCCGTGCCGCACAACATCGCCCAGAGCCGTCACACATACTTACCTGTCCGGCGACGTCGCTGTGACCGGCGAACCGCCTCCTTTCTAAGGGGGCGGTCCGTGCGGCGTCACAGCGACGTCACTGAACCGCCGCCCAATCGCAGCGGAGGGGCGGAGATGAGCGGGATGTAACATCCCGCCCACCTCCTTCCTTCCGCATAGCGGCCGGGAGGCAGGTAGGGAGACGTTCCTCGCTCCTGCGGCGTCACACGCAGCGATGTGTGCTGCCACAGGAACGAGGAACAACCTCGTTACTGCTGAAGTAACGATAATTGGGAATGGCCCCCCGTGTCGCCGATTAGCGATTTTTCACTGTTTTGCAACGATGCAAAATCGCTAATCGATGTCACACGCAACGGCATCGCTAATGCGGCCGGATGTGCGTCACAAATTCCGTGACCCCAACGACTCCGCATTAGCGATGTCGTAGCGTGTAAAGCCCGCTTAAGTCTAAAGGTGAAGTTAATGGGCGGACAAGCGGATAAGGCTGGGATGTCTGCTCTGTTGTAGCCTTTGCGCCTCTGTAATAACACAAGGAGCTGATCTCTCCTCCAGTCTTAATGCCTCAGGGACAGGTCTGATGCAATTAGCAGCCTTCTAAATGTTCTTATGTGATTAGTGTCAGCCAAGAAGCGTCTCAGACACAGGAGCCACAAGGGGAATTGAACAGATACTTTTTAAAGTATTTGTGGTCCCTTGGACACCCACACATTATGATGGCTCCTACAACCAACCCATCAAAAAAGATAATGGCCCTCACAATTCCCACTCACTTTGATGGCCCCAACAGCCCACTACTCAGTATAAGCGCCCCCACAGCCTCTTACATAGTATAATGGCCCACAAAGCCTCTCAGTATAATTACCTCCACAGCCCTTTACATAGTATAATGGCCCACACAGCCCAATATGCAGCATAAGGGCCCCCACAGCCTATCACACATTATAATTACTTCCACGGCCCCTCACACAGTATAATGGTCCTCACAGTCCCTCACATAGTATAATGGCCCACAAAGCCTCTCAGTATAATTACCTCCACAGCCCTTTACATAGTATAATGGCCCACACAGCCCACTATGCAGCATAAGGGCCCCCACAGCCTCTCACAGTATAATTATCTCCACAGCCCCTCACACAGTATAATGGTCCTCACAGTCCCTCACATAGTATAATCGCCCACAAAGCCTCTCAGATAGTATAATTACCTCCACAGCCCTTTACATAGTATAGTGTGAGTCTGAGTGTGAGTGTGAGTGTGAGTCTGAGTCTGCGTCTGAGTGTGAGTGTGAGTCTGAGTGTGAGTCTGCGTCGGAGTCTGCGTCTGAGTGTGAGTGTGAGTGTGAGTCTGAGTGTGAGTGAGTGTGAGTCTGAGTGTGAGTCTGAGTCTGAGTGTGAGTCTGAGTGTGAGTCTGAGTGTGAGTGTGAGTGTGCGTCTGAGTGTGCGTCTGAGTGTGCGTCTGCGTGTGCGTCTGCGTGTGCATCTGAGTGTGCGTGTGAGTATGAGTCTGAGTGTGAGTGTGAGTGTGAGTCTGCGTCTGAGTCTGCGTCTGAGTGTGAGTGTGAGTCTGAGTGTAAGTCTGAGTCTGAGTGTGCGTGTGAGTGTAAGTGTGAGTGTGAGTCTGAGTCTGAGTGTGCTTGTGAGTGTGAGTGTGAGTCTGAGTGTGAGTCTGAGTGTAAGTCTGAGTCTGAGTGTGAGTGTGCGTCTGAGTGTGAGTGTGAGTGTAAGTCTGAGTCTGAGTGTGAGTGTGCGTGTGAGTGTAAGTGTGAGTCTGAGTGTGCTTGTGAGTGTGAGTGTGAGTGTGAGTCTGAGTGTGAGTCTGAGTGTGAGTGTGAGTCTGAGTGTGAGTGTGAGTGTGAGTCTGAGTGTGAGTGTGAGTGTGCTTGTGAGTCTGAGTGTGCTTGTGAGTGTGAGTGTGAGTCTGAGTGTGAGTGTGAGTCTGAGTGTGAGTCTGAGTGTGAGTGAGTGTGAGTGAATGTGAGTGTGAGTGTGAGTCTGAGTGTGAGTCTGAGTGTGAGTCTGAGTCTGAGTGTGAGTCTGAGTGTGAGTCTGAGTGTGAGTCTGAGTGTGAGTCTGAGTCTGAGTGTGAGTGTGAGTCTGAGTGTGAGTCTGAGTGTGAGTGAGTCTGAGTGTGAGTGTGAGTCTGAGTGAGTGTGAGTGTGCGTCTGCGTGTGCGTCTGAGTGTGCGTGTGAGTCTGAGTGTGAGTGTGAGTCTGAGTGTGAGTGTGAGTGTGAGTCTGCGTCTGAGTCTGCGTCTGAGTGTGAGTGTGAGTCTGAGTGTGAGTCTGCGTCTGAGTCTGCGTCTGAGTCTGCGTCTGAGTGTGAGTGTGAGTGTGAGTCTGAGTGTGAGTGAGTGTGAGTCTGAGTGTGAGTCTGAGTGTGAGTCTGAGTGAGTCTGAGTGTGAGTGTGAGTCTGCGTCTGAGTCTGCGTCTGAGTCTGCGTCTGAGTGTGAGTGTGAGTCTGAGTGTGAGTGTGAGTCTGAGTGTGAGTCTGAGTCTGAGTGAGTGTGAGTGTGAGTCTGCGTCTGAGTCTGCGTCTGAGTGTGAGTCTGAGTGTGAGTGTGAGTCTGAGTGTGAGTCTGAGTCTGAGTGTGAGTCTGAGTGTGAGTCTGAGTGTGAGTCTGAGTGTGAGTGTGAGTCTGAGTGTGAGTCTGAGTGAGTGTGAGTGTGAGTCTGAGTCTGAGTGTGAGTGTGAGTCTGAGTGTGAGTGTGAGTCTGAGTCTGAGTGTGAGTGTGAGTCTGAGTGAGTGTGAGTGTGAGTCTGAGTCTGAGTGTGCGTTTGAGTCTGAGTGTGAGTGTGCGTTTGAGTCTGAGTGTGAGTGTGCGTCTGAGTGTGAGTGTGAGTCTGAGTGTAAGTCTGAGTCTGAGTGTGCGTGTGAGTGTAAGTGTGAGTGTGAGTCTGAGTCTGAGTGTGCTTGTGAGTGTGAGTCTGAGTGTGAGTCTGAGTGTAAGTCTGAGTCTGAGTGTGAGTGTGCGTCTGAGTGTGAGTCTGAGTGTAAGTCTGAGTCTGAGTGTGAGTGTGCGTGTGAGTGTAAGTGTGAGTCTGAGTCTGAGTGTGCTTGTGAGTGTGAGTGTGTGAGTCTGAGTGTGAGTGTGAGTGTGAGTCTGAGTGTGAGTGTGAGTCTGAGTGTGAGTCTGAGTGTGAGTGTGAGTGAGTGTGAGTCTGAGTGTGAGTCTGAGTGTGAGTCTGAGAGTGAGTCTGAGAGTGAGTCTGAGTGTGAGTCTGAGTCTGAGTGTGAGTGTGAGTCTGAGTGTGAGTCTGAGTCTGAGTCTGAGTGTGAGTCTGAGTCTGAGTGTGAGTGTGAGTCTGAGTGTGAGTGTGAGTCTGAATGTGAGTCTGAGTCTGAGTGTGAGTGTGAGTCTGAGTGAGTGTGAGTGTGAGTCTGAGTGTGAGTGTGAGTCTGAGTGTGAGTGTGAGTCTGAGTGTGAGTCTGAGTCTGAGTGTGAGTCTGAGTGTGAGTGTGAGTCTGAGTGTGAGTCTGAGTGTGAGTCTGAGTCTGAGTGTGAGTGTGAGTCTGAGTGTGAGTGTGAGTCTGAGTGTGAGTCTGAGTGTGAGTCTGAGTCTGAGTCTGAGTCTGAGTGTGAGTCTGAGTGTGAGTCCGAGTGTGAGTGTGAGTGTGCGTCTGAGTGTGCGTCTGAGTGTGCGTCTGCGTGTGCGTCTGCGTGTGCATCTGAGTGTGCGTGTGAGTATGAGTCTGAGTGTGAGTGTGAGTGTGAGTCTGCGTCTGAGTCTGCGTCTGAGTGTGAGTGTGAGTCTGAGTGTAAGTCTGAGTCTGAGTGTGCGTGTGAGTGTAAGTGTGAGTGTGAGTCTGAGTCTGAGTGTGCTTGTGAGTGTGAGTGTGAGTCTGAGTGTGAGTCTGAGTGTAAGTCTGAGTCTGAGTGTGAGTGTGCGTCTGAGTGTGAGTGTGAGTGTAAGTCTGAGTCTGAGTGTGAGTGTGCGTGTGAGTGTAAGTGTGAGTCTGAGTGTGCTTGTGAGCGTGAGTCTGAGTGTGAGTCTGAGTGTGAGTGTGAGTCTGAGTGTGAGTCTGAGTGTGCTTGTGAGTCTGAGTGTGCTTGTGAGTGTGAGTGTGAGTCTGAGTGTGAGTGTGAGTCTGAGTGTGAGTCTGAGTGTGAGTGAGTGTGAGTGAGTGTGAGTGTGAGTCTGAGTCTGAGTGTGAGTCTGAGTGTGAGTCTGAGTCTGAGTGTGAGTCTGAGTCTGAATGTGAGTCTGAGTGTGAGTCTGAGTCTGAGTGTGAGTGTGAGTCTGAGTGTGAGTCTGAGTGTGAGTGAGTCTGAGTGTGAGTGTGAGTCTGAGTGAGTGTGAGTGTGAGTCTGAGTGTGAGTCTGAGTGTGAGTGTGAGTCTGAGTCTCAGTGTGAGTCTGAGTGTGAGTCTGAGTGTGAGTCTGAGTCTGAGTGTGAGTGTGAGTCTGAGTGTGAGTGTGAGTCTGAGTGTGAGTGTGAGTCTGAGTGTGAGTCTGAGTGTGAGTGTGAGTGTGAGTGTGAGTCTGAGTGTGAGTGTGAGTCTGAGTGTGAGTCTGAGTCTGAGTGTGAGTCTGAGTGTGAGTCTGAGTGTGAGTCTGAGTGTGAGTGTGAGTGTGAGTGTGCGTCTGAGTGTGCGTCTGAGTGTGCGTCTGCGTGTGCGTCTGCGTGTGCGTGTGAGTGTGAGTCTGAGTGTGAGTGTGAGTGTGAGTCTGCATCTGAGTGTGAGTGTGAGTCTGAGTCTGCGTCTGAGTCTGCGTCTGAGTGTGAGTCTGAGTGTGAGTCTGAGTGTGAGTGTGAGTGAGTCTGAGTCTGAGTGTGAGTCTGAGTGTGAGTCTGAGTGAGTCTGAGTCTGAGTGTGAGTGTGAGTCTGCGTCTGAGTCTGCGTCTGAGTCTGCGTCTGAGTGTGAGTCTGAGTGTGAGTCTGAGTGTGAGTGTGAGTCTGAGTGTGAGTCTGAGTCTGAGTGAGTGTGAGTCTGCGTCTGAGTCTGCGTCTGAGTGTGAGTGTGAGTCTGAGTGTGAGTCTGAGTGTGAGTGTGAGTGTGAGTCTGAGTGTGAGTCTGAGTGTGAGTCTGAGTGTGAGTCTGAGTGTGAGTCTGAGTGAGTGTGAGTCTGAGTGTGAGTCTGAGTGTGAGTCTGAGGGTGAGTCTGAGTGTGAGTGTGAGTCTGAGTGTGAGTCTGAGTGTGAGTGAGTCTGAGTGTGAGTGTGAGTCTGAGTGAGTGTGAGTGTGAGTCTGAGTGTGAGTCTGAGTGTGAGTCTGAGTGTGAGTGTGAGTGTGAGTGTGAGTCTGTGTGTGAGTCTGAGTCTGAGTGTGAGTGTGAGTCTGAGTGTGAGTCTGAGTGTGAGTCTGAGTGTGAGTCTGAGTCTGTGTCTGAGTGTGAGTCTGAGTGTGAGTGTGAGTCTGAGTGTGAGTCTGAGTCTGAGTGTGAGTGTGAGTCTGAGTGTGAGTCTGAGTGTGAGTCTGAGTGTGAGTCTGAGTGTGAGTGTGAGTCTGAGTCTGAGTGTGAGTGAGTCTGAGTGTGAGTGTGAGTCTGAGTGAGTGTGAGTGTGAGTGTGAGTCTGAGTGTGAGTCTGAGTGTGAGTCTGAGTGTGAGTCTGAGGGTGAGTCTGAGTGTGAGTGTGAGTCTGAGTGTGAGTGAGTCTGAGTGTGAGTGTGAGTCTGAGTGAGTGTGAGTGTGAGTCTGAGTGTGAGTCTGAGTGTGAGTCTGAGTGTGAGTGTGAGTGTGAGTCTGAGTCTGAGTGTGAGTCTGAGTGTGAGTGTGAGTCTGAGTGTGAGTCTGAGTGTGAGTCTGAGTGTGAGTCTGAGTCTGTGTCTGAGTGTGAGTCTGAGTGTGAGTGTGAGTCTGAGTGTGAGTCTGAGTGTGAGTGTGAGTGTGAGTCTGAGTGTGAGTCTGAGTGTGAGTCTGAGTCTGAGTCTGAGTGTGAGTGAGTCTGAGTGTGAGTGTGAGTCTGAGTGAGTGTGAGTCTGAGTGTGAGTCTGAGTCTGAGTCTGAGTGTGAGTGTGAGTGTGAGTCTGAGTGTGAGTGTGAGTCTGAGTGTGAGTCTGAGTCTGAGTCTGAGTGTGAGTCTGAGTGTGAGTGTGAGTCTGAGTGTGAGTCTGAGTGAGTGTGAGTGTGAGTCTGAGTCTGTGTCTGAGTGTGCGTCTGAGTCTGTGTCTGAGTCTGCGTCTGAGTGTGCATCTGAGTGTGCGTCTGAGTGTGCGTCTGCGTCTGAGTGTGCGTCTGAGTGTGCGTCTGAGTCTGCGTCTAAGTCAACATCTGAGTGTGCGTCTGAGTGTGCGTCTGAGTGTGAGTCTGCGTCTGAGTGTGAGTCTGAGTGTGAGTGTGTGAGTCTGAGTGTGAGTCTGAGTGTGCGTCTGAGGTGTGTCTGAGTGTGCGTCTGAGTCTGTGTCTGCGTCTGAGTGTGCGTCTGAGTCTGCATCTGAGTGTGCGTCTGAGTGTGCGTCTGAGTCTGAGTCTGCGTCTGAGTGTGAGTCTGAGTGTGAGTGGCGGCCAATCCGTGCGGGGGGGTCGGATCCGAGGCGAGGCGAGCGGCCAATCCATGCGGGGGAGGAGCCGAGGCAAGGCGAGCGGCCAATCCGTGCGGGGGGGGCGGGGCCATGGCGAGCCCAGCAGCCAATCAGCTTTGTGTCACCGTAAGGACACTTAGTGTCACCGTAAGGACACAATTTTGGAGCATGACAGACAGACAGACAGACAGACAGACAGAATAAGGCAATTATATATATAGATAGAGTCATTACACAGAGGGATCTATTTCTATATATTATATAATCATTACACCCAGAGGGATCTATTCCTATATATTATATAGAGTCATTACACACAGAGTGATCTATTTCTATATATTAAATAGTCATTACACACAAAGGGATCTATTTCTATATATTATATAGAGTCATTACACACAGAGGGATCTATTCCTATATATTATATAGCGTCATTACACACAGAGGGATCTATTTCTATATATTATATAGCGTCATTACACACAGAGGTATCTATTCCTTTATATTATATAGAGTCATTACACACAGAGGGATCTATTTCTATATATTATATAGAGTCATTACACACAGAGGGATCTATTCCTATATATTATATAGAGTCATTACACACAGAGGGATCTATTCCTATATATTATATAGCGTCATTACACACAGAGGGATCTATTTCTATATATTATATAGAGTCATTACACACAGAGGGATCTATGTCTATATATTATATAGAGTCATTACACACAGAGGGATCTATTTCTATATATTATATAGAGTCATTACAGACAGAGGGATCTATTCCTATATATTATATAGAGTCATTACACACAGAGGGATCTATTCCCATATATTATATAGAGTCATTACACACAGAGGGATCTATTCCTTTATATTATATAGAGTCATTACACACAGAGGGATCTATTCCTATATATTATATAGCGTCATTACACACAGAGGGATCTATTCCCATATATTATATAGAGTCATTACACACAGAGGGATCTATTTCTATATATTATATAGAGTCATTACACACAGAGGGATCTATTTCAAGTGTTTATTTCTGTTTATGTTGATGATTATGGCTTACAGCCAATGAAAACCCAAAAGTCATTATCTCAAAAAATTAGAATATTATATAAGACCAACTGAAAAAATGATTTTACACTCAGACATGTTGGCTCCTACTGAAAAGTCTGTACAGTAAATGCCTAAATACTTGGTCGGGGCTCCTTTGGCATGAATTACTGCATCAATGCGGTGTGGCATGGAGGTGATCAGCCTGTGGCACTGCTGAGGTGTTATGGAAGCCCAGGTTGCTTTGATAGCAGCCTTCAGCTCCTCTGCATTGTTGGGTCTGGGGTGTCTCATCTTCCTCTTGACAATACCCCATAGATTCTCTATGGGGTTTAGGTCAGGTGAGTTTGCTGGCCCATCAAGCACATTGATACTGTGGTTACTAAACCAGGTATTGGTACTTTTGGCAGTGTGGACAGGTGTCAAGTCCTGCTGGAAAATGAAATTTCCATCTCCAAAAAGCTTGTTGGCCGAGGGAAGCATGAAGTGCTCTAATATATCCTGGTAGACGGCTGCACTGACTTTGGTCTTGATAAAACCCAGTGGACCTACACCAGCAGATGACATGGCTCCCCAAACCATCACTGATTGTGGAGACTTCACACTAGACCTCAAGCAGCTTGGATTGTGGCCCCTCCACTCTTCCTCCAGACTCTGGGACCGCGATTTCCAAATGAAATGCAACATTTACTTTCATCTGAAAACAACACCTTGGACACTGAGCAACAGTCCAGTTCTTTTTCTCCTTGGCCCAGGTAAGACACTTCTGGCGTTGTGTATTGGTCATGAGCGGCTTGACACAAGGAATGTGACACTTGTAGCCCATGTCCTGGATACGTCTGTGTGTGGTGGCTCTTGAAGCACTGGCTCCAGCAGCAGTCCACATCTTGTGAATCTCCTCCAAATTTTTAAATGGCTTTTTCTTAACAATCCTATCAAGGCTGCGGTTATCCCCGTTGCTTTCCACCTTTTTCTACCACACTTTTTCCTTCTACTCAACTTTCCATTAATATGCTTGGATACAACACTCTGTGAACAACCAGCTTCTTTAGGAATGACCTTTTGTGGCTTACCCTCCTTGTGGAGTGTGTCAATGACTGCCTTCTGGATATCTGTCAAGTCAGCAGTCTTCTCCATGATTGTGTGGCCTACTGAACCAGACTAAGGGACCATTTTAAACGCTTAGGAAGTCTTTGCAGATGTTTGTGGTAATTATTCTAATTTTCTGAGATAATGACTATTGAGTTTTCGTTGTCTGTAAGCCATACTCATCATTATTAACACAAATAAACACTTGAAATAGATCCATCTGTGTGTAATGACGCTATATAATATATGCGTTTCCTTTTTGCATTGAATTACTGAAATAAATTAACATTTTGAGGATATTCTAATTTATTGAGATGCACTTGTAGTTTACACTTTATCTAATTCACTCCAGTTATTTAGTACCTATCGACTCTATTTTTTTCTCATTTCTGACCTCGGCCGTGTTTAGACTGTCATGCCAGACGATTCTGCTCCTGTCCCTGACCTCTTGATAATGAAGCAGTTTCTTGAGTATCTTCTCCCGGTCTGCTCCATTGGCCAACAGATGATCCGTGAATCTGACTTAGGGGCCCCTGTGTAAGTTCAGATCCCTGTAAAGAAGTTAAACAATGAAAGTCGTGGCAGCCCCTTGGATCTGGTAGACAAAGTGGCCACTAGACCTGTCCATGGAGATCCTGTTAAGAACCCTATTATGAACTAGGCTATCATGCACAGTGTCTCCGTGATAGAAACTATGTAAACCTGCATTTTATAGATTTTACAAAAAAAGAGAAGCCAACTCACCGCAATCAGAGTTAAATTAACTCCATGTAATTAACTCACCACTGTGTCCATCAGAACGAGTCCCTATATCTTCACATGATTTTAGTTCGGACAACGTCATGGTTAAGGGTGTTATACACCAGAAACACGTTGACTGCTGTCAAATCTGGCTCGTTACTGAGTTTTCTATTATGGATTTTATTTAATTCCCTACTGATTCCATTCATATGGAGTTTTGAATTTTAAAATAATTAATAAAGCAGTTACTTATATCCGTGGAGCTGGACCCCTTTTTTGCATTTTCATTTTGTAGGTCTCCAGTGGGGCTAGCTCTGTCAGGGTAAAGGCTACTTTACACACTGCGATATCGGTCCCGATATCGCTAGTGTGCGTACCCGCCCCCATCTGTTGCGCGACACGGGCATATCGCTGCCCGTGCCGCACAACATCGCCCAGAGCCGTCACACATACTTACCTGTCCGGCGACGTCGCTGTGACCGGCGAACCGCCTCCTTTCTAAGGGGGCGGTCCGTGCGGCGTCACAGCGACGTCACTGAACCGCCGCCCAATCGCAGCGGAGGGGCGGAGATGAGCGGGATGTAACATCCCGCCCACCTCCTTCCTTCCGCATAGCGGCCGGGAGGCAGGTAGGGAGACGTTCCTCGCTCCTGCGGCGTCACACGCAGCGATGTGTGCTGCCACAGGAACGAGGAACAACCTCGTTACTGCTGAAGTAACGATAATTGGGAATGGCCCCCCGTGTCGCCGATTAGCGATTTTTCACTGTTTTGCAACGATGCAAAATCGCTAATCGATGTCACACGCAACGGCATCGCTAATGCGGCCGGATGTGCGTCACAAATTCCGTGACCCCAACGACTCCGCATTAGCGATGTCGTAGCGTGTAAAGCCCGCTTAAGTCTAAAGGTGAAGTTAATGGGCGGACAAGCGGATAAGGCTGGGATGTCTGCTCTGTTGTAGCCTTTGCGCCTCTGTAATAACACAAGGAGCTGATCTCTCCTCCAGTCTTAATGCCTCAGGGACAGGTCTGATGCAATTAGCAGCCTTCTAAATGTTCTTATGTGATTAGTGTCAGCCAAGAAGCGTCTCAGACACAGGAGCCACAAGGGGAATTGAACAGATACTTTTTAAAGTATTTGTGGTCCCTTGGACACCCACACATTATGATGGCTCCTACAACCAACCCATCAAAAAAGATAATGGCCCTCACAATTCCCACTCACTTTGATGGCCCCAACAGCCCACTACTCAGTATAAGCGCCCCCACAGCCTCTTACATAGTATAATGGCCCACAAAGCCTCTCAGTATAATTACCTCCACAGCCCTTTACATAGTATAATGGCCCACACAGCCCAATATGCAGCATAAGGGCCCCCACAGCCTATCACACATTATAATTACTTCCACGGCCCCTCACACAGTATAATGGTCCTCACAGTCCCTCACATAGT
>NW_027444505.1:12500-17500 GCF_048569485.1 Anomaloglossus baeobatrachus | reverse complement strand
GTCGTTAGGCAGGTAAGTACGTGTGACGTGTACCTCCGATATTATTCGCCACGGGCAGTGAGTTGCCCGTGACGCACAAACGATGGGGACGGGTGCGATCGCTAATGACATCGCTAGCGATGTCGCAGCTTTATCAAATTAGAGTAGATCACTTAAGATCCCAACAAGAGGATAGTTTGATATGCGAATGGTTAAGGGATCCGTTCTGCAAGTAGATTGTCCAAAGTGGAGAACACCTCTGTGTTTCCAAGAAAAAAGCTGATTTCGATATTTGATTGTCCTCCAAGCGGAATAGCTCTGCCAGAAGCTTTCTGTGTAATTTTAATAAGCCTGTATGAGAGGAAGTGATTAATACATCTGTCTCGAGTCTAATTGGCTCCAGATATAAAGCAGAAGCCTCGGATCCAGGTCTGGAGAAAGTCATCGAGGCGGTGTACCCAGTCTGATCTCTTGTTTAACTCATCAGCTGAGAGGTTTATATTGGAGAGAAGAGTTCTGGTTGTGTTCTGTAAAACTCCGTAAGAAAATACTTCTGCGTCTCAAGTCCTTCTTCTAAAGGCTTTAATGTTCTCATCTTCTTAAAGGGAAACTCCACACTGAGTATTATAATGGGGAGTGACTGGTATGTTATGAATTGCAATGACATGAGCTGACACTAGCTATGTCCAATCAGTACAAAAAAGACTGAACATTAAAAAAAAGTGAGTGATGCAGACCATGTCTCGGGGTGAACGAGGAAAGCAGCCAACACTAAATTTCCAGAAAAACGTTCATTAATATTAAAAAAAAAATGCAAGCCAAAAATATTTAGTCATCTTTATTAACCAGAAATAATAAAAACAATCTAAAAAGAATGGACCAACCCAAGAGACAGATGGTAATGATTTGGGGGACCCGGCATCAACCCTGTAATAATATAAGGACCCATCATTATAAGCTGTATAATGTATGAATCACAATTAATAGTTTAGTTAAATCTTCTTTAACACATCACCTAGGCCATATATGATCTATAGGACACGAATTATATAGTCACAAGTGGGAGAAATTTGTATATACATAAGCATTGCATCATGTATTCAGAAAATAGTAAACAGATTACCAGCATACAGGGCCCAAACCAAGGTAACAGTGCGGTATCCCCATTCACCAGACGCACGTTTCACAACCAAAGTGCGTCATCCAGGAAATGTGCGTCTAGTGCGTGGGGATACCGCACTGTTACCTTGGTCTGGGCACTGTATGCTGGTAATCTATTTTCTGAATAGATGATGCAATGTTTATATGTATATACACATTTCTCACACTTGTGAATATTTAATTCAGGTCCTATAGATCATATATGGTCTAGGTGATAGTTTAGTTGCATCTTCATTACCTAGACCGTATATGATATATAAGACCTGAACTATATATTCACAATTGTGAGAAATTTGTATATACATAAACATTGAATCACAGGGCCCAAACCAAGGTAACAGTGCAGTATCCCCACACACCTAACGCGTATTTCGTGGACGAAGCACTTTGGTTGTGAAACGTGCGTCTGGTGCATGGGGATACCGCACTGTTACCTTGGTTTGGGCCCTGTATGCTGGTAATCTGTTTACTATTTTCTGAATAGGTGATGCAATGTTTATGTATATACAAATTTCTCACACTTGTGAATAAATGGTTCATGTCCTATAGATCATATATGGTCTTTATCAATTGTGATTCACACACATTATACAGCTTATATTGATGGGTCCTTATATTATTATAGGATTGGTGCTGGGTCCCCCATATCGCTGCCATTCATCTCTTAGGTTGGTCCATTCTTTTTAGATTGTTTTTTATTATTTCTGGTTAATAAAGATTACTATATGTTTTGGGATTTTTTCGCTTGCATTGTTTTTTTTTGGTGTTAATTCTGAGGTATCATATGCATGTAGCCTTCCATATTGGTTATGGTATTGGTGGTTATTCAGAAAAACATTTATTGAAGAATTTGATTAGAATACTTTTCCAACCACAGAAAACTGTAAACCAGGTTAAGTCGCAGACACCCAGTCAAACTGACCAGGACCACTGGGCTGCACAACTCTGTAGTATCGGAAGTGGTGACTACGATGCTATAATTTTACCTATTCGTGCACCCACCTAGTGAGGTCACCAAGTATTTACCTTGAATTCTGGAACAATGAAATGAATGTAAGAGATTGCTGATTGGTAGAGAGGTTGTCCACTACTTTTAAGTTTCTAGCCTAAACTTCAGACACCCCCATACTTTGCACTGACGAGGGGCAAGCACCCCGAAACACCGTGTCTGCAAATTGGGATTCTGATCTGGCTTATATATCCTGAGTCATATTGCAAAGGATTGTTGAAAATCCACTTGTGACTTTTAGGATCGCTACTTCCAATAGGTGGCGCTGTGCTAGAGTTTGTCTCCTTTACTGGAGAGACCATTTGAATATTTCCCAGAGGGGCATTGCAGCTATAAGTCCCCTTACCTGGCAGCCAGACTGGCTTGCAAAGTCTCCTTAAGGAGAATAGTGTTCCCCCGTAGCCTAAACTTAGGATGTCATGAATGTTTGACCATCCCCCATGATCAGCTGTGTTGTCGGTGGCAGCATGCTGCCAGAAATGCTCCTTTCGATAGCTTCACCGCCAATGGATAGCAGTCAGGTACTGAGCATCCACCTCCTATTGATTTGAATAGGAGATGGATGGGCAGTTCCCGGCCGCTATCCATTTACTAGGGAGCTCTTGCACTGAGCATTTCCGGCTGCCTGCTGCCACTGCCAACAAGGAGATCAGCTAATCGGAAGGAGTGAAGGGTGTTGGACCCCCACTGATCAAACTTTGATGACCTATACTAAGGATAGGCCATCAATTTTAAAGTAGTGGACAACCTCTTTAGAGACTTTTTTTGTGGTGCAGCACTTTACAAACTTAAACTCACTTCTCCCCAATCTGTGGGTAACTTCACACAGAGATTAATCAGTATACCATGGAGTTCACTTTGAAAACTATGTGAGCATGGTGGGTGCTTCTCTCCACAATACCTTTTTGTACGCCCCAGATGATTCCGCTTTACTGTTGTAGTCTCTGTAGTGCTAGGTTATTCTTACTTTTCTCCTCCTTTCCACCTGCCTCCTCTAAATAATCAGTGATCTGTACCAGAAAGTCACCTGCCTTCTTTACCTTCAATAGAATGGTGCCGGATGTGGCACATGCGCAAACAGAGCTCTCCGCTTAATGATCTCTTCATTTAGCCAAAATATTCCTCTCCACAATTATTCCCTGTTCACAGGTCAGATTATGAATGTATGAATGTTATGGGATCACACATTTGAACACGTACCAATCCAGAGAATGGCGATCCCAATATCTGCTATCCTGTGGATGTTTGTAGGATCACTCCTTTAGGCTCTAAAATGTGTTAAGCCAAACTCTTTCATCTTGTCCCCCACTTTGCACATACCTTCACAGCAAAAATGTTAATTTATGCATTCAAGTTATTGACGAGGGCATGACCTACAGTATATGTGATATTCATTAACCACCATAGGAGGATTGACTGTTCGCCTTGTCTTTTTCTATAGACGCCAAAAAAGGTCAGGCAGCTGCCTTCTACCCAATCGATAATAACCTCTCTATGGGAGCCATCGATCCCCCTATCACCAATCAAACCATGGCACCTGTTGGGCAAAGCAACTCGGAGATGGCACTGATCAGCAATGTTTTAGCAGCGTACTCCTTTATCACAGGTATGTGGTACTAAGTATGTGTTGTAAATTACTGGCAATTACGTATGACTATTCTGATGGTTAATATAGAGCCGTAGGTGCTCAGTACTCCAGTAGCGCAGCACCATAAGGAGGCACAGTATAGTGGAGTATTCTACCGTAGACTTAGTTCCCCTGTTAGAGAAAAGCTCTGATTAAAACATGGCACTGAGCCTCTGAAAGCCATTGTACTTGTGACAATTGTCTCCCTGCATGTACACACCAGTGACAGCCTTAGGACTGGCTCTCCATTTAAATGGGTTTCATTTCTCTTGGCACTGAAGTGGTTAATTGCCAGTTTTGCTATTACAGCTTTTCCACAGCGGTTCCTAGCTGAGTGATCAGCTGCATTTACTAAGTAGTCACTCCCTTCAGCTTTAAATAGTGGTGTATCCCAGCATTACCTGCTGAAGATACAAAGTCATTTGTGCCCTGGCTGCCACTGAGGAAGGTTCTGCAAGTTTAGTTCCTGTGCTCAGGCTATATCCTTTTGATTGTTTGTTTATTTTCCCCATTTTTCTTTACTTCCCTAGTGTGTTAGTGCAGCGGTGAGGTCTAGTGAACCTCACCTGCCCCTCACTAGTCAGGGTTACTATAGGATCTTCCAAGGGTCCTAGGTTCCTGTTTGGCAACAATTGCAGAGACTCTATAGGGACTGGTGAGGAGAGAAGGGGACAGTTCAGGTGAGGTTCGGAGGTTCCCACCAACCCCTCTCACTAGTTCCAGGGCCTCCCGTTGTTTGTGTCCCTGGGGCTCCCCTTTTCATATGGGTTGTTTTTTTTTTTTTGTTGTCCATCAAACGCTCAGAGGTGTGAATGCACCTCGCCATGCTGGCTGCAACCGGGAAATATGGAGGTACGTGCCTTTTAATTGTACCCTGGACAATGGAAAAACTCATACAAATAAAAATAAAATACAGAAAAAGCAGTCGTATATAACAACACCAAGATATATTAATGCACTCCAGGATGCTGCAGAACCCCTATGATAAAGGCTGAGGCAGCACAAGTGCAAAATACTGATGGAACCAACCTACCAATTCATGGAGGGGGTGACTGCCTATTGTTAGAAATGTACACAAATAATGCCTGTATATGGCACCAGTCACATATAATGGGGATGCGTTAAAAAAAAAAAAAAATGTAATGAGAAAAATCCAGTTTAGGTGTAAATATAATTGTGCTTCAATGTTGTGCGATGAGTTTCTATTTTGTGCTGAAATAAGAA
>NW_027444505.1:0-7500 GCF_048569485.1 Anomaloglossus baeobatrachus | reverse complement strand
AGGCACAATACATAGGAGGAGGACGTTTAGGACACTTTACTCCCATTTCTTCAATGTATAAAAGTACTGAAAAGTGCTAAAAAAAAGTCTGTTGCCCTTAACAACCAATCACAACGCTGCTTTCATTTTTAATAGCACTTTTGAAATATGAAAGTTGCCCTCTGGTTGCTATGGGCTACAGTGCTTTTATTTATTTTTAGCACTTCTCAGAACTTTACTCCAATTTCTTCTAGATGTAAAATTCTGGTGCCAATGTGGCACCCCTGACCCAGTCAGGCGTCACTCAGTACTGCACCCATGCTGGGACAGTACTTCCAGGTAATCCTAAGGGCCAGAACGAGGTGTGTACGCACAGACACTTAGCAACCAGGTCTCCCACACCAGTAGATGGGACCCTTGGGCAGTCACTGGAGGGGACTGGCCTTTAAATCTTATCGAGGGGTGTAGCGGAGGGGCTGGGAGCTAAAGTGCAGAGGTTGTCAGGAAAGGAGTGGCACGAGCCAGTCTGGTAGTGGAGCACGGCGGTTGCTACGGGATACGCGCGCAGCCACAAGTCAGACGCTGCGCGGTGTAGTGACAGTTGGCGGGGGAGAACTGTTACCAGTTAGTCAGACAAAGACAAAGTCAGTCGAGTACGGCGACTGCCGGTGACTAGGCACGTACGGGGGACAGGTCCCTAGACCAGACTTCAAATTAATGATCTGCTAAACCTGCCGGCAACGCAGGGACCCATAAGAGGACAGAGCCAGGAGCCATCTCACTTGATCCACGCTGCCGGCAAATGGGCCGAACACAGGGGGAAAAAAGGCAGTAGCGACTCCCTGGATAGACCCCATGGTACTTCATGTCAGGGGTTATCCGAACACAGAAGTGCTAGGAAGGCGAGCTAACGACTCTCAGACTGGCCCGAAGGAGCCCTAGTCCTACCTGGTGAATCACAGCAACGCTCGGGTCAGCTCACGAAAACATCTGAAGTGAGTAAAAACCTGTTGAAAGACTTTTGGACTGAGCCTGAGTTATTCCTGACCCGCTATTCTATACGCCTGAGCCCCTGGGGCTTGCCTCACTCAGGGGAGGCCACACCATTTGACTGCAGACCCCATCAGCCCCAGACGCTCATAAAATCTGCAGTGGCGGTCATCCATATCCCTGACTGCAAACCGTGAGTGGCGTCACGACTAGTGTTGAGCGAGTATGCTTGTCACTACTCGGTACTCGCACGAGTATCACTGTACTCGGGCTACTCGGCGGGGACCGAGTAATTTCGCGATACTCGTGCTGTACTCGTGTTCTTCATTTTGGCGCTCTTTTTACAGCCATCCCTTATGCAGGGATTGGCTGGCAGACCACTGCAATGCCACAGCCCTGTTACTTGTGGAATTGCAGTGATTGGCCGGCCCTCACAGCATGACCGTGCCTTTAGCCCGACACTTCCCCGCTCGGCTACGGCCCCTCCCGCACTCCACTCCGCGTGTGTATATATATATGCACGCTTACACACACACGCACGTTTTTTTTTTAATTTAGAGTTTAATGGTTTCTACATGCTGCCGGGGATCATTTCAGAATAATACTCGGGTCTCCAATAGGATAAGATTGGGCTCGGTGCTCGGGCCGAGTACACGAGTATTTTGAGATGCTCGGCCCGAGCCTCGAGCTCCCGAGCATTTTAGTACTCGCTCATCACTAGTCACGACCAATAAATAAAAACCTACATTACTTGTTGCCATATAGAAGAAGCCCTGTAGCGTCCCAGAATAGGATCATCACCAATGACCGCCGTGTTCTCACGCAAAATATTGCAGGAGCCTGCGATGTCACCGCTAGTCACACCCTTGGGCTCCCGGGATACTTCATGTATGAACGTGGCAGTCATGGAAATCAGTCACGAGCGCTGATGTCACAAGTTCAGTGGAGATGATCACCGCAGATAATGAACTTGGTTAACCTTATGATGTCATCGCTCGTCATCCCCGCAGCTGCTCGCGCAATGCTGTGTGAGCCGCTGCAAGGTTGGCCATGGGGGTGGGACATTATATAAACTGCAGGGGCACAGATAGACGGAAGACACATTGAAGTGCTTCCGTGTGGCTTCCTTGTATTTTGTGGACCCATTGACTGACTTGTTTAGGGTCACGATCCGAATTTTGCAGAACAGAATAGGACATGTTTCATAATAACAGAATGGACATACGGACACGGATGGCACACGGAAACACTTCTGTGTGCCATCCGATCCTAGACAAGACACCTTGAAAACCTGGTCTTGTCAGTAAGTGCGCAAAAAAGGAACTGACCAGGACAAATGGAACGGTTATCTGAATGAGCCCTAACACCTAAAAGGGGGGCAGCGTATCCCATCTTTGTTGCCCATAGAAACTAATCGCGGTGCAGCTTTCATTAATTTAATAGCTTTCCATTTTCGGATTTGCCGTGGTGATTGGCTGCCATAAGTCAGGGCCTCAATCAAAAATTTAGGGCGAATTTTAATCAGCAAATTTTGATTAAAGAAATGTTCTGCTGCTGAAAAAAAATGGTTTCCATGGGGTAGTTAGAAAAAGTTGTGTAACTGCCACATTATTCTAAAACAAAATCTGTAGCTGTGACGCCCTGGGCAAGCCAGGGGTCACAGGTCATTGCACCACCACACCCTACACCCCAGTTAGGAACACCAAAGCTAACCAAAAATCCTTGTTGCCTTCCTCCAGAGGCTGATGTTCACACCAGGGGGTGGGCCAGGCGGTTGGCTCCGCCCACCGAGGAGTTCACAGCTCTGGAGGCGGGAAGAACCAGGCAGAGTAGCCCAGGCAGGGCTTGTGTGAGGAGTGAAGTTTAGGAGGTGAAAGTGAAAGGAAGTGAAGTGGAAGTGGTAAAGGAGGAGTAAGAGAAGTTGAAGGAAGGTGAAAGGTGACAGAAAGAAAGTTTGAAGTAGTCCAGCTGTGTGCAGGACAGAGTCAGCAAGGTCAGCAACGGCGGTGACTGTCTGGAGGGGGACCGTTTGGAAGTTCCTGGAAGGACCGCGGATGAGTAGTGGCCCGGCGGTCTGGAGCAGTGTACCAAAGGACAGTCAGCACCAGGGCAGGGGCCTCTCGGACCCCGGCAAGGCTAGGAGTCGCCATAATTTGCCAAATCCGTCAGTGAAGGGGACGTAGATCCCCCAACAACAAAGTCCCGATTGAAGGCAACAGCCCAACCATTGTAGCAGAAACACCGCCACCGCCAAGGCACCAGTTTCTCAGAGCCAGCACCTGCGGGAAAAGAGTAGAGCTCCTCCGGTCCAGCTTGAAGCCGGGGAGCGGGTTACCGGTGGGAACCCATCGCTACCAACACAGAAACAAAGGTGCAAGGAAAAGGGACATCACCGTCACCTACTGGGAGAGCAAGTGCAGCCGTCCGTGGGAACCGTCTTTCCAGCCGTGTGGTTTACCGTAAAACTGTGTCAACGTCTCAGGCTGAGTGAGTACCACCGTGCCGCAAGGCACAGCGCTGCCCCCGCGTCCCTGCGCCCACCAGGCCCTGCATCTCCCATCTCATCACCGGGCCCCGGGATCACCAACCCCTACCCACGGAGGGGCAACACAACACCTGGCTGCTCCGCATCACCATCCCCGGGATCCCCATATTGAGCAGCGGTGGTGAAATCACCACAACTGTGGGTGGCGTCACGGACAATAAACTATCCCCACACCCAACAACCCCCTTTCACTCACGGGCGAGGAGTGCCGCTCGAGAAACCCCCGGGATCCGGCCCACAGCTCGAGCCACCACTGAGCAGCAACCGCCGGACCCGAGCAGAAGGGGTGAGCGTAGTGTGCTGACACCCTCCTCCCTGCCCGCGACATAGCCATTACCTGGGGTCTGTGCACATGTGACATTTTTTTTTGCAGAAACTTTTCAATCTCTTGGCAGGAAAAACGCAGCTGCAGAAATGAGCGTTTTGGGCGCAGAGTTTTCCCATGAATTTGTTTTTGCTGCAGATTTCCCCCGTAGAGAGTAGTTTCTCCTTGCTGCAGACTGAAATAATTGCCATACAGATAAAGGGAACCTGTCAGGTGCAATATGCAACCAGAACCACGAGCAGTTCTGGGTGTTTATTGCTAGCCCCTGCCTAACTGTGAAAGATATAATCCAGCTGGGTGCAACAACGGTGACTCTTTATTTGTGCAGGACGGACAGTGTACAAACTAACGTTAACGCGTTTCTGGCTCAACGCTCTTAGTCATAACGTTAAACATGTGCCACTCCAGCCTCGCACACTCTGCGATGGATGCAGGGGGACACAGAACAAGTAATCGGCAGACACTGGAGTCAAATGATTACTTGTTCTGCTGGCTGTGTGGTCAGGAGTAGGGATGAGTGAGGAGTAGGGATGAGTGAGCAGTAAAATGCTCGGGTGCTCGATGGGCAAAGCTCATGTCAATTTTTTTTTTAATTCATTAAAAAATAAAAAAAACAAAATCCCCAAACACCTAACCCTAACCCTTCTTTTTTTTTTTTTCCATTTTCTTTCTACATGGGTGGAAAAAACAGCATCCTTAATTCCTAATCGGCATGCGCTGTTCACTTATAGTGGTTCATTTATTTTTTATTGTACTTTTTTTTTTTTTTTATTGAGAGCAATAAGATCTAGCAGACAAAAAATGAATGTAAAAAAAAAAATTAAAAAATCTGCCTTTATGCATGCTTTTTGCACGATCATTTTTGACCACAGCCTAGCAGAAGTTGAACATGTCCCAAAATAATCACATTTTTTTTCAATTATTTTTGTGGACAAATCCTGTTGTGGATTTCTTTTGAAAACGTGGTTTTTAATAAGGTTTTTAGATCCTAGGCTATGCGCCCACAATGAGTATTTAACACAGCGTCTTAAAGTTCCAGCAAAGTGGATGTGTTCCGCCCCCGTGCCAGCAGCCAAGCTGCTCGGATACAGGTTCTCAGTGGCTCGAGGGTCTCCGGACCCAGGGGTCGTGCGGCCACTCAAATGAAGGGGGTTATTTACAAGGGATTTTATAGAGTTTGTGACACCACTCGTGCTATGTGGTAATTAGGAGTACCACCGCTGCAGTTGGGAGTACCCGGGGATGATGGATTGGGGCAGCCAGGTGTTGTGACCCTCCACGGGTAGGGGGAATACCCCGGGGCTCAGTGATAGTAGGGGAGTGCCGTTGGATGCAAAGGGGTTACTTGCGTTCTTACTCAGTCCATTAATCTGACACAGACAACTGGATAAACCAAAGTTCTGGACACCGCTGCCGCTGAGGGAAGCTTAGTTCGGGTCCCATCCCCAATGGTGCTGCCTGGTGATCCATGACCTGCCTCCTGGCACTAAGTTTACTTCTCTGTTGGTCCCGGTAGTATGAAACCTGCCGGGTCCCACTACCCACTATGGCCAAGTGTGGGAGCTTTGCTCTCAGGGTTCACGCTTGGGATTTTCTGGACTGTATTTAGTGGAAAGTCCTATCCCCTTCGTTGCGCTAGTACCCCGATTTTGGAGCGGGTGGGAACGGCTCTTGAAGACTCCGTTCTCCTCGGGTAAATTAACGGGTTGCCTGAAGCTACTCCCCGACCGAGTCCACGTGTGTCGCCAGGGGTTAAGGGGATACCCAGAACCGGGCCAAGGGGTCACTTCTGGAAAGGGGATCACTGTGTCTGTGATCCCTGGTTCCACAATAAAAAGGGGGGTTATGTTCGTGACGCCACCCGTTGAATGTGATCAGAGATGACCACCGCTGCTGCAGAACCTCCGGGGTGATGGTTGGCAGCTTGAGATGGGACGGCTCCCCACGGGTAGAGCCTTCTCCCCGGGGCAGTGTGATAGTCTAAACAAGCAGACTCACAGTTTTGCAGTTTTTGTCTTTAACTGATGATGGTATTCAGCAGAGTACTGTCCACAGAGTCTGTGAAGGGTTCAGGGTTTCTCCCACCCAGCCGGGCCATTTTGGCTCCCTTTTCTGCACTGTGCTTGTGTGGCCCTGCTGCTGTATAAACTAGGCAGCCAGCCAGCCCTGTTCCTCTCGGGTACTGACCTGACAGGTAACTCGAGTCCTTACTTGTATGTTCCTGAACTCTCCTATGTTGCTGTGTCTGTGGTACAGGTGAAAGACACTTCTCCAGTGTTAGCTGTGCTGTGTGTAATCTGCTCAGCCTTGGATACGGCATCCGTTCTGTGCACTCCACTGGGGTGAGTTCAGCAATACTCTGTCCCCCAGGTATGTTCCTCTGTGTAATCTGTCTCCTTTCCTCAGACCCTCGGCTTAGGCCTGGAATTGGTCAGCGGATCCTGAGGTGAGCTAGAGCCAGCTTCCAACCTGCAGATCCTTTCTCCTCCGTTCTCTGCACTGAACTGACAAACTGAAATTGAACTGAAAACTGACCACTTCCTCTCCACACCAGAATATACAGGGAAGAAGCTTGGTCTCCCCCTTCTGGCCTGGAGGTCTTGGTGTTGTGTGTGGGGAGTTAACCCTTTGTGGTGTTACTGTGGCAACCCTGGGGTGCTACACACGTACCCCGTTGTGCCTTGGTTCCAGCCCGGTGATAGTGAAAGGCCACTGGCTGTTCTCCTCGACAGATCTGTGCCCCTTGCCACGATCCCCTGCGACCGGGGGTCCAGCTCCTCTAGTCCCAGACCATGGTCTGCCACCTAGATAGATTCCTAGGAGCCCTGCCCCTGACATCCTCTCTCCTTCACTTCCAGACTCAACTCTCCTTCCTCTGACGCTCCTGACCTCCCCTCTCCAACCCCCCCGGTGGGCGACTCTATTCCACTCAAGCCATCCACTGGTGTGTCTGGTGGGTGTGGTGCAGAGTGTATCTACGGTTTTGATTAACTGATGTAGGCAACACCATATAGTTAGGGACCCTTAACCAAGTAGGAGGTGGATACTGCACGGGAGGGCAGATTGTGCAATACCCTGTGACGACCTGATAGTCCAGGGGTGTCACAGATGGATTTTTAGAAAAAATAACCTCACGCCCACTGTACTTGGCTCCTCATATATTGACCCTTTGACATGTTGCGGATTTCAAACAATCTCCGATTTATCTTTTGGGTACGCAGAGTTTTATGTTTGGATTTTACTAATAGATCTTACATTTTTAGTTAGTTTCTGCTATAGAAAGGCATTTTTAATCTGCAGATTTTCTGGGTCTGCATGTAATGATAGTCATGTGTGGATTAAAGTTTTGTAAAAGCCAAATACCAGACAAAAACAAAGCATTATTTAAAACATAGCATCAAATAGAAACAAACGCAATAAAGACAAAGTCCACGTAACTTAATTTACAAAAGTGCTGAAATGCTGCAGAAATTCTTAAACATCAAATACTTGGGGGGGGGGGCAGTAGTCATGGGCGAGGAGCTCAATCCTTTGGTGTGGGGGGTACAGGGCAGGCAGTGCTAGTCGTGTGTTCAGGGGTTGCCAGGCCGCAGCGTAGCCGCTCGGTAACCCCTTGCCTCCCGGCCGCCACCCCAGTAAAAGGATGACTCCGCCACAATCC
>NW_027444504.1:0-21857 GCF_048569485.1 Anomaloglossus baeobatrachus | reverse complement strand
GTGTAGATCATAATACAAGATGAGGTGGACATCATAACTACAATGCGTGGACATATCGCCTCATTGTTAGATGTATTTGCTCATAATGTTTTTTACTTAAACTGGGGCCCAATTTTAAAAAGTGTAATTGGTACGTCACAATGTGGTGGTGTAAGTGCAAATATCTCTCCTCTGGGAGCATGGCATAGCCTATAAGTCTTCTTACACAGATTTGGCACTCATTACGTTGGTTCGGCACTCTCCACAAGAAGAAAATCCTCCTTGCACCGAGTATCAGAAGTCTCTTACCCATCCAAATCAGACCTCTTGCTCTGCACTGATGAACAGCAAACTATAATTATATTATTATTAGTAGTATTATTATTATATTATAATATATCATATTATATTAAATATCTACATTTTTTATTGTTTTCTCTTCATGATTGTTAGGATGGCCATCTTGCCTGAACTGCTATTAACAGAGATGTTGTTTCACATCAGTAGCAGGGAACATATACAGTAATAGGCATGATCTTATACATTGACCTCAATATAATATAATATATATATATATATATATATATATATATATATATATATATATGGTGAAAAAAGTATTACGGTATACATGTCACCAATATTCTTAGTAAATGCATTTCTATGGTGCTATTGACATGAAATTCTCAAGAGATGTCGGTAACAACCTATCCAATTTACATAGGCAAAGAAATCAGACAATTCAGGGAAAAAATCCGGCTCTAAGATGTGGATAAAATTAATTCATCATGGAATCAAAGAATGGGAGAGTTGGAAGGAACATCAAGGGCCATAGGGTCCTGTGAGTGCAGGTTTTCCTAAATCATCCCAGCTATATGTGTTTATCCAGCTTCCACTTGAAGATTTCCATTGTAGAAATCTTTATTGAAATAGTTTAAAATCCATGTTCATAATCCATGATTAAAAGGAATGAAAGGTATATCCTGAAACACAATGACTAAATCACTATAATTGCATGGAAGCAGATCGTGCAGATAGGCTATTGTGAAATGGCACTCGGTAATATCAGAAATGGACGGTATGTGTCGCAGAGAACCTCTGCCATGAACCTGGAAGGTTCGCTGGGACTTGTAGTTCCACACATCTGTTGGTAACAGGTTTCAGAGATAGATTCATGGTATGGTGAGAAGTGATGGGCGGGACTGACCATCCACATACTTCCCACCCAGGGGTGGGTCTGGGGGGTTATCATGTGTCTGGTTGTGATCACATGAGCAGTCTACCGGGGTGCTGGAAGGACATGGACCTGATGGAGCACATGGTGAGACCATGTGAGGAGTGTACTGAGACTCCTGAATAGGTATCCCCAGGAGAAGGGGGTTGTGAGCTGACTGGGTGTCAGCAAGTGGAGACCGCCATATATGTCTTCACCCAGATACAGCTGAGAGGTCAGTGAGTAAAGGCTGTGATGCCGGCATGGGGACACTGTGTATGAAGCCTTGCGGATATGTTTTAATGAAATGTAATAGCAGTTTATGACACTTAAATAAACCGCATGGACATGAAGTGATAAGGTGCTCCTGTGTGACTCAATCCCGCTACCTGACGCATGGTCCCCCATATGCTTGGGGCCCACGTCGTCACACTATCCTACGTCGTTTGTCTTAGGACAGAATAGTGTCTGAAATGCAAAGTCTATCTCTATGATCTTCCATACGATAATAGAGATTTAGCCCTTGTGCTTCAGGATATACATTTATTTAATTCATAGCTTCTGATCATGGATTTTACACTTCAATAAAGAATATTTAATGTTATCCATATCTTTTTGTTTAAATTGTGGACTCCTCACGCACATTGTTTCCATGCTCTATCTTCACATCGCAGAGGTGAGCTGGCTATTTTTACCTTTATACCAAAGAATTTAAATCATAAATGTCCATAAGTTTAGCAATGTGTAACAATGAGAAATGACCCAGCGAAAAAGTTTTGAACACACTTACTGAAATGTATTAAATACTTCATACAAAAGCATTTGTTGGTGATACCAGCTTCAAGATGCCTCTTGTATGGAGAAATTAGTCACCTCCATTGCTCAGGTGTGAATTTGGGTCAATATTTGCACACAAACGCTCTTCATAACCTGAAGGTTCCATATGCTCCTTCTGTGAACTCTGAGCTTTAGTTCCTTCCATACATTTTCTATTGGATCTAGGTCAGGTGATTGGTTGGGCCATTCAAGCAGCTATAGTTTCTTTCTATGAAACCAATTGAAAGTTTCTTTGGCTGTGTTTTTGGGATCATAGTTTTGCTGAAATGTCCACCCTCGTTTCATCTACATTATCCTTGTAGATGGGAGCAGATTTTAGGCAAGAATGTCTTGGTATGTTTGTCCATTCATCCTTCCTTCAATTGTATGAAGTTTGCAGTGATGTATGCTGAAAAACAGCCCAACACCGTAATGTTCCCAAATCCAAACATCACTAGTGATATGGTGTTTTTGGGGTGACATGCAGTGCCTATTGGCCTCCAAACATGGTCATCCTGTTTTATCTAATGTATATGGAGGTGTTTTTCATTATAATTTTGTTTGTGATGAAAATAAGACTGGTAAAAAAGTCTTTTTATACAGAAAAGGAATTGTGAATGTAGTATAAGGTCTAGTGGCCAGTTTGAAAAATTGCAAGATTTCTGATTTTTTTTATAGATAGTGATACAGAAAATTGAAAAAAAAAAAACACATCTATATATATAATTGCCTTATTCTGTCTGTCTGTCTGTCTTGCTCCAAAATTGTGTCCCGGGACATGTCCTTACGGTGACAAACAGCGGATTGGCTGCTGGCCTCGCCATGGCCCCGCCCCCCTGCATGGATTGGCCTCTCGCCTCGGCTCCTCCCCCCCGCATGGATTGGCCGCTCGCCTCGCCTCGGGTCAGCCCCCCCTCGCACGGATTGGCTAGGTCCTTACGGGGACAAACAGCGGATTGGCCGCTGGGCTCGCCATGGCCCCGCCCCCCGCACGGATTGGCTGCTCGCCTCAGCTCCTCCCCCCCGCACGGATTGGCCGCTCTCCTCGCCCAAGCTCCGCCCCCCCGCACGTATTGGCCGATCGCCCAGGCTCCGCCCCCCACACGAGGTGAGCGCATCAAGGTCCTGCATGGGCGGAACACGCACGCACGCACACACGCACACACGCACACATCCACATACTCACAGCATCCCGTGATATCGCTTGCTTCTCGGCGGCGATACTGTGCTGTGATCTTCCAGGACCTGCCGGAGGATCACATGGCCGGAAACATGTGGTATTCTCCGGATGTTGTGATTGTGTCAGCGCGTGTATGCGATCGGATGTGTGTGAGTGTATGCGATCGGATGTGTGTGTGTGTGAGTGTATGCGATCGGATGTGTGAGTGTCGGCAGAGGAGCACGGCGTGCAGCACAGCTGCGGGGACCGGCCACCGGTGGGCACAGGGAGAAGTGGGGTGTGTGTGTGAGTGTATGCGATCAGATATGTGCGTGTTTAATGTCTGATGTGTGACTGTGGAGCACGATGGGGAGTGCGCAGCATGGGGGATGGAGCACGATGGGGAGTGCGCAGCACGGGGGATGGAGCACGATGGGGAGTGCGCAGCTTGGGGGATGGAGCACGATGGGGAGTGCGCAGCATGGGGGATGGAGCACAATGGGGAGTGCGCAGCTTGGGGGATGGAGCACGATGGGGAGTGCGCAGCATGGGGGATGGAGCACGATGGGGAGTGCGCAGCATGGGAGATGGAGCACGTTTGGGAGTGCGCAGCATGGGGGATGGAGCACGATGGGGGGGGTGCGCAGCATGGGGGATGGAGCACGATGGGGGGTGCGCAGCATGGGGGATGGAGCACGATGGGGGGTGCGCAGCATGGGCTATGGAGCACGATGGGGAGTGCGCAGCATGGGGGATGGAGCACGATGGGGAGTGCGCAGCATGGGAGATGGAGCACGTTTGGGAGTGCGCAGCATGGGGGATGGAGCACGATGGGGGGTGCGCAGCATGGGGGATGGAGCACGATGGGGGGTGCGCAGCATGGGGGATGGAGCACGATGGGGGGTGCGCGGCATGGGGGATGGAGCATGATGGGGAGTGCGCAGCATGGGAGATGGAGCACGTTTGGGAGTGCGCAGCATAGGGGATGGAGCACGATGGGGAGGGCGCAGCATGGGGGATGGAGCACGATGGGGGGTGCGCAGCATGGGGGATGGAGCACGATGGGGAGTGCGCAGCATGGGAGATGGAGCACGTTTGGGAGTGCGCAGCATAGGGGATGGAGCACGATGGGGAGTGCGCAGCATGGGGGATGGAGCACGATGGGGGATGCGCAGCATGGGGGATGGAGTACGATGGGGAGTGCGCAGCATGGGGGATGGAGTACGATGGGGGTGCGCAGCATGGGGGATGGAGCACGATGGGGAGTGCGCAGCATGGGGATGGAGCACGATGGGGAGTGCGCAGCATGGGGGATGGAGCACGATGGGGGGTGCGCAGCATGGGGGATGGAGCACGATGGGGAGTGCGCAGCATGGGGATGGAGCACGATGGGGAGTGCGCAGCATGGGGATGGAGCACGATGGGGAGTGCGCAGCATGGGGGATGGAGCACGATGGGGGGTGCGCAGCATGGGGGATGGAGCACGATGGGGGGTGCGCAGCATGGGGGATGGAGCACGATGGGGAATGCGCAGCATGGGGGATTGAGCATGATGGGGAATGCGCAGCATGGGGGATGGAGCACGATGAGGAATGCGCAGCATGGGGGATGGAGCACGATGGGGAATGCGCAGCATGGGGGATGGAGCACAATGGGGAGTGGGGATGGAGCACGATGGGGGGTGCGCAGCATGGGGGATGGAGCATGATGGGGGGTGCGCAGCATGGGGGATGGAGCACGATGGGGGGTGCACATCTCCCCCCAAAACACACACACACACACTGCCACACACGCACTGCACAACACACCACACACACACTGGGAACCACAAACACTGCCCTACACAGACACCCACACACACAACGCCGCACACACACAACACCCAACACACAAACACCGAGGCACACACAAATATACGCACATACCGCGCAACACACACATTGCACAAAACATACCTCCCCCCAAAACACACACACCCCACACCCACACAAACCGCGCAACACACACACACAATGATACAGACACACAGCGCTCTACAAACAACGCAACACACAAACAACACCGCTCTCACCCCCCGCCACACCCAGACAACACACAGAACATGTACAGCCCCTACACAAACACTTGCTAACTACAGACAACAACATCTATATATATATATATAACAAAAATCATACATGAACTACACAATACGTAAATTCTAGAATACACGATGCGTAGAATCGGGCCACCTTCTAGTTTAACATAAAAACCTGATATAAACAATAGGTCATTTTCTAGTGACACATTCCCTTTAAGTCCTTTCCCCCCCCATGTCTTGCTCCTCTAACTATGCAAATGTCTGATTGTTTCTGAACGTGATTCTTTATGTTTGAAAGAACCCTTGACCCCAAGAAAATGAGACACAACATGCTCCTCATTCCACAACCCAATCTATAAACCACAAGCAAAATGCATTTGTCTGCAAGTAATGAGAAACCAAGGCAGGCTGAAAACCAATTATATGCTTATATATACACCACGGCAGTGTATTAAATGTATCTCTCGTTGTGTGCAATACTGCAAAAGTTTTCCGCGTATAACAGAGATAACCACGCTAGGGAAATACAAATCAGCTTTGTGATATGCCGATGGTGGAGGCTTCCGAGACAGCCTCATAGGGAGAAAATTGATTAAGTTGTCGTTACAAGGGCATTGTGAAGTATTGGTGGGGAGGGGGTCATCTTTGGTAAGAGTCATCAAACCTGTATTTGCATATAGTACTTCTCCCCTCCACCCACCCTGGCCTCTCAGCTCAGCCAGCACTAAGCTTCTTGCTCATGCAGCCTGCAAACTGCTAGAGCCAGCGTGGGCCGTGGGAATGTCACAACATCAATCTTCTCCCTTCTACATGAACCTGCAGGTCCTTGGCTGCAAAAGGTGACAACAGCAAGGGTGACAGCTAACTCGAAGGAAGAGCTGGCCCTGCATAGAAAGCAGAGTCACGTTGTGATCTGCCAGTTACCAGTTCTGTAGTGGAATACCACGGTCCTAAAAGAGCTGGAGACATTAGCGAAGGTTTACTGCAGCAAACGCAACGTTTAACCAGTAAGGCTGGTTTCACACTACGTCTTTTTTTTTTTCCAAAACTTTTTATTAATTTTCCAATTTTTTATAAACATAACAAGATATTCAAGGTTACGCAAGGAAAAACATTTGTCTGACAATATGTGACATAATAGGGTGCAATGCCCCAACTTGATATTTTAAACTGATTATCTGATTGATATGGTCTCTATTAAACCAAGGCAAAAGTACTAAGAAATAACAGACGCGATACAAGTCAATTAGCCCCTAAGCCAACCCCGAATGCTTCCAAATTTTCTGGCACGTCTTGTGGCTACCTTAGCGTCTCGTCTCCCTTTCCTCCGGAACCTACACCTCCGTGATTTTCAATTTACCCAGTTTGTCCTGGATATCATTCAGAAGGTACCATTCCGATTGTATAAAAGGTGTCATCAGATTATTTATTTCTCCCTGAGTAAATTGACTTTCAATGAAATTTCTCCATTTCCCAAAGAACTTGGGTGTCAACCTGTCTTTGTCCGTTTCCGCTTCCACTTTCTCCAGCCTCAATAAATTATGTAATTCCCCGATGACCTCTTTTATGGATGGTCCCTCCCTTTGTATCCAATGCTTTAATATGGACCGTTTGGCTATCATGGCTATGTCATGTACTATTGTATATTTCTTCTTTCCCGGCATGTCCGATCCCCCTCTTACTCCTCCCTCAAAGGAATGGAAAATCCACACCATTAGCTCTAGATTTCCAGAAATTCCCCATGTTGCCTGGACAAATAATCTAACTTGATTCCAGAACCTGTGAATTTCCTTACACTCCCATAGTCCATGTAGCATATCTGTTTTTTCTCTTTGACATTTAGGACACCGCATATCTCTTCCCGGAATGTTGAAGCCCATAATAGCCCTGTGTAAAATTCTAAATTGGGTGTCTCTCCATCTCTCATTGGTAACATGTTTCCGCATCTGTACCCATCCCTTCAATATATCCCCTACAACTTCCTGCCCTTTCAATTGTTTCCCCCACGCTGTTAGAGTACGGCTATCCTCCCCAGATATAAGCATTCCCCGAAATGTTCGGTAAATTTTGGAAACATTTACACTTGCTACATCACTTTCCATAAGCTCATCAATCAAACTCTTATTCAATTCCTTTCCAAGCTCCCCCAAATCTACAAATACTCCATGCTTCAGTTGTTCATACTGGATGATATGTGAGCTATTAAGTTCATACTTGTCAAGCACTTCCCGTCCTGTCAGCCACCTTCTCTCCTCCACATTCATGACATCCTTCATTCTCTCGACGCCCTTCTCTTTCCATCTAGTAAATAGCTTATTTTCCCGTCCCATGGGAAAGTTCGGAGATGCCCAGGGATTTAAGTACTTAGATACTTTCCATGACAGTCCCAATTTCTTTCTTACCAGTTTCCATGTTAGCATAGTGTCTCGGAATAAGATTGAGTTCCTTATATGCCCATCCGCCCTGGACAATGGGGAGTGTAAAATGGACGCCAAATCCCACGGTGATGCATACTTGGCTTCCATGCCATAGTCTGAGTGCCTGCTTGTTCCTCTCAACCAATCAAACACATGTCTCATTATACACACCAGGTTATAACCCCGAACATCCGGGAAACTAAGACCTCCTTCCTCCGTTGACTTCATCAATGTTCGTAACTTTATTCTAGGTTTCCTTCCCCGCCATATAAAATCCGCATGCGCTGAGTTGAGCCTATTTACGTCCCTCAGTTTTAGCAATATCGGGATCGTCTGGAATGGGTACAACAGTCTAGGAAAGCTCATCATTTTTATCAGGTGGCACCTTGCCAGTAGTGGTAGAGGCAGACCCTTCCAACCCTTTAGTTGTGCTATAATTTTCCTAATTAGTGGGCCATAATTCATCTCGTAAATTGATTCCACCGTTCTTCCTATATGAATTCCCAGATATTTAAGTGATGTCTGTGCTATAGGAATGCCACATATACAACCATCCCTTACATTCCCCCCTTTTAGGAACAGGATCTCACACTTTTTTTTATTCAATTTGAATCCTGAGACTAATCCAAATTTTTCAATTAGGGCTAGAGTCTGTGGCAAATCCACGCTAGGGTCCCCCATATATAGTATGACATCATCGGCAAAAAGTGCTGTCTTTATTTCAGTTCCCCTTACCTTAATCCCTTTAAAACTATTCGGGCCCTGCAATATTCTTGACAATGGTTCAATGGCCAAGTCGAATAGGAGGGGAGATAGCGGGCAGCCTTGTCTTGTTCCCTTCATCAAAGGGAACACGTCTGATAAAAAACCTGGAGTGTGTACCCTAGCTCCCGAGTTAGCGTAAAGATTCCTAATGTAAAACCTCATTTTGCCTACAATCCCTGTGGCCTCTAGTACTTTGTCCAGCCAGCTCCAATTTACATTGTCAAACGCTTTTTCTGCGTCGAGTGTAACTAGAGCGGGTCTTGCCCCCCTCTCTATCTGATCCAATCTCACCGCATCCACCACTAGTATTGTCTTCCGGATATTAGTGACAGCGTTTCTCCCTTTAATAAACCCTACCTGATGCTCTGTAATGATCCTTGGAAGAATCATGGCCAATCTATTAGCCATAATCTTAGATATTATTTTTAGATCATGGTTTATAAGTGATATGGGTCTATAACTAGAGGGATCATCCAGGTCTTTAGTTCCCTTAGGGAGTAATTTGATATATGCTACGTTTGAATTTTTAGGAATTTCCTCTCCTTCCAAAAATGCATTAAATACCGCAGTTAAATCTGGCGAGATCAGATCCCTCATAGCCTTATAAAACTCGCTGTTAAAACCGTCGGGGCCTGGTGCCTTGTTGGTGTTAAGCTCCCCGATTGTTCTAGTCACCTCCTCAACTGTGATATCTGCATTTAGGTCACTCAGATCTTCCTCTGTTACGCTAGGCAAGTGCGCTTGTCTTAACCACTCTGCCTCGTCAGTCATGTCATTGTTTCCTGGCCCATATAGTTTTCTATAAAAATGTCCCAGCAATTTATTAATTTCCTTAGGATCTGTGGTCACCCCCCCCCCCTTTCTTTTTAGTTTGGAAATCACTGTCATTTTCCTGCTACCCCTTGCCAAATTTGCCAGCATCCTCCCCGCCTTGTTGCCAAATCTATGTAGCTCTGCTTCCCTGTGCGACCAAAATAATTGTTCCTTTTTTTTTGCCCATTCGTCGAACCCCCTTTTTGCCTCCAACCATCTGTCTTTCGTCGTGGGAGATCTATTAGCCAAATACTTTGTGTATGCTACCCGCACTGCTTCACTCTGGGCATTATAATTCTCATTGGTCTTCCTTTTGATCATGGCCGCATATCCAATCAGGCGACCCCTCAAGACCGCTTTTGCCGTTTCCCAGTATAGCACTGGGTTCCCTTTGTGTTCCTTGTTTTCCTCTGTGAATTCTCCCCACCACTCTCGTAATACCCTGTGGAAATTATCTTGTCTGAGAAGAAATGATGGAAATCTCCATATGATATCTGTACCTCTCTTGAACTGCTCTTTGATACCCAATCTCAACGGACTATGATCAGATATCACCATGTTTTCTATCACACATTCTTGTGCCCGATTAACTAGGCCTTGAGAAATCCAAAATTGATCAATACGCGACCAGCTATCATGAGGATGCGAGAAGTGTGTATATTCTCTATCATGCGGGTGAGCTAATCTCCAGATGTCCTTCAAACCCACGTCTTCTAATGTCACATCCCTATGGTCCGGCCTTCTGTCCACATCCCCTGTCCTCTCCTTCCCCCTCCTCCTGTCTTCAGCTGAGTCTGGAACTGTGTTAAAATCACCTCCTACTATGATGTTGGTCTCCCCATCTGCTAGTATGCTGGCCTTTATGCCATCATGAAATATGCTCTGTTGGGAGTTTGGACCGTAAACATTATAGATATTTAATTTACCCGCTGGACTAATGATTGTTAAATGCTGCCACCGTCCCTGGTCGTCTGCCTCGTGTGTCACTACTTCATGGCTGAGCTGTTTATGTATTAGAATCATTGTCCCCGCTTTCCTACCTTGTGCCTCTGCCCCATATACAGTACCCACCCAGTATTTCTTCATGCGGAAAAAGTCCTCCTTCCTCAAATGCGTTTCCTGTAATAATGCAATATCTGTTTTTAGTCTTTTCAGATGTCTTAGTATCATTGCTCGTTTGTTAGGAGATCTCAAGCCTTTCACATTCCATGTAGTTATTTGTACCATATTTGCCTTTGTATTTTGCTCTTACTACTTCCTCCCCTGTGGGCCCTGAACTCACAAGAGACGAGACAATTATTACCAAGTATAGAATTTGCCCCCCAGGCTTGATATATCTTTTCCCCACCTTGTATGTATAACAAATATAACAATAAACAAGTAACTGTAGAACACGTTTTCCCTTCTGGGAAATTTTTGGCTCTTTTCGCCATGCTGATGACTTCCCCTTTTCCTAGCCAAACTGTTGAGCTCCCTAGTCACCCCCCTTAGAGTATACGTTCTAGCCCCGGATTCACATGAGTCACATGAACAAGCCTTAAATAATGGCAAAAATAGTACAGTATGACAAAAACTCTATAAGGACTTCAAGTCCAACTTAGCTCTATTTTCTGGTGGTCATCCCCGCACTCAGAGCAGACAGATCCACTTCATTTACGCCTGGAAGTCGTTCCTGGACAAAGGCGAGTGAAAGTAAGAATGAAAGTGAATCTGGAAGTGGAACTGAAAGTAAGCGTGAGACTGAATATGCGAGAAAAAAAGAGTGAGACAGAGCGCGTGAGGTACTGAAAGTGAGCGTGAGACTGAAAATGAAACTGAGTATGAGAGTGAGTGTGAAACTGAAAGTAAGCGTGAAACTGAAAATGAGACTGAATATGTGAGGGAGGGAGAAAAAAAAAAAAAAAAAAGTGTGAGACTGAGAGTGAGTGTGAGAGTGTGAGACTGAACGTTAGGAGTAAGACTGAAAATGAAACTGATAGCAAGCGTGAAAGCAAAACTGAACATGAGAGAGTGAAATCAAGAGAGTGAGAGAGTGCGAGAACAGGACCAGCAATATCTAGTTCAGTTCAGTTATCATGAACCATTTCCAACAGTTAGTCTCTGTGTTCCGTGCGAGGATTATTTTGTTGTTTTGGGCTCAATCTCCTTTCCTCTCTACTCTCCACCCGCGATTGCTCCTCAAAGCTTCTCGAGTCTTTCCCTGGGCCTCTTGGAGATCCTCCTCTGCTGGTCCCTTCTCCATTGTTTCCTCTTTTTTGTCCATCAGCCCGATTCTTATCTTGTTCTGCCATGAGAGTACGCTCTGCTTCTTTAAAGTCTTTGTAATATGCAAACGAGCCATTAAGATTTCTGACTTTCAGTGTGGCAGGGTATAGCAGTTGGCACTTGACTTTTTTGTTATACAGGAATGAACATACTTTGCTGAATTCTTTTCTCTTTCTGGAGACTTCTGCTGAATAATCGCCGAAAATTAGCAGGCTGTTGCCTTGGTAATGCAATGGTCGCTGTCTGTCTCTAAAGGCCCTCAGTATTTCCTCTTTATGTTTATAATCAAGATATTTGACTATCACTTGTCTAGCCCTCAGCGGGGCTTTCTTGTTTGGGTTTGGATCCTCTCCCCTATTCGCTTCTTGTTGTCTCAGTGGTCCCACTCTGTGCGCTCTTTCCACTCTGAATTTAGCCTTAATGCCCAGGGCCTGAGGTAACTCCTGTTCACATATGTTATCCAGCTGTCCCAAAGATACCGATTCTGGCAGCCCCACAATGCGCAGATTATTTCGCCTCGATCGGTTCTCTAAGTCTTCCGCTTTATCTCTCAAATAATCGTTAGATTTCACTAGAGCTGCTATTTGCTCTTGCATAGCCATTATTTTCTCCTCTGAGTCAGATATTCTCTGCTCTGTTTCTGCCAGTCTAGATGCATGTCCACTAATCTGCTTTTGCATAGCTGCTAGGGATGTTTGTATGGCTGTTTCAATGGCCACTTTAATCTCTTTTGACAGCTGTGATGTCACTTCGGCAGCCAATTTTTTATAATCAACATTGAGCTCTTGTGCATGCTTGTCTTGGCCTGCAGGTGGTGCTGGTTTCTTAGTTCTCTTATTCTGAGCTGGGGATTTTCCACCCTCCCCCATTTGTTTACAGTATTTAGATAATGGTGTGGCCGGCAGTTTCTTGTTTGCTTTAGAAGGAATGTTACTGTTTCTGACATGCAGCTTCTGCTGGCATTTATCATGATTAGACACCTTATATTGCATGTCTAAGTGATCAGTCCGGTCTCCTGCGTCTCTGGCCACTCTTTTCTTGCTGCACTCCTCCTCCTCCTCTCTTTCTTTTTCCTCCATGTCCCCTTCCTCTATCCATTGTGTTTCTCCCTCTGCAATCCCCTGCAGCGATTTCTCTCCTGCTCCATCCTCCCCCGACCCCCCGCTCTCATCTCCTTCACTTCTCCCTCTCCTGCCTTCCATTACCACATCTTGCACTGGGGACTCTGGCTCCTCCTCCATCAGGCTTGTCGGTGCCATGACAGTCTCCTCTTCTCCACGCCGGCAGTCAGGATCTCCACTCCTGCAGGGCCCCTCACCACCACCAGCACTCCTCAGTAAGTACCGCTCCATAGCTGTGTGCTTCCTGCTACCAGACGTGCTGCTCTCTGCTCGCTCACTTGCCCGGGTATGCTGTTTATCGTCGGTTTCTCAGAGGGGTGTCGGGAGCTTCTCCTCTATGCTGCCTCCTCAGCCAGGACCGGAACAGGAAGTCCAGACGTCTTTTTAACATCCGTTGAAAACGTTATTTTAGCGGAAGTACGGATCCAGTGCAAATGCGTTTTCATTTCAATGCATTTGCAATGGACTCGCGTTAACATCCGTTCACCTGCGTTTGCCTGCGTTATAGTGCGGATCCGGTGACTTGCAGTTTTTTAACATGTTTCAAAAACGCTACTTGTAGCGTTTTTGAGCTGCGTCAAAATACTGCAAGTCACCGGATCCTGACTAAACAGCACGCGAACGCAGGTGAACGCTGGCGTGCTGATAGACAGGATCCTGCTTTTGTACTGAGCATGCCCAGAAAGTACTGAGCATGCCCAGAACCAGTCTCGCGTGATCTGTCTATCTCTCTACTCCCTCCCTCACCCTCTCTCTCTCTATGTCTTTCCCCCTTCCTCTCCTCCCTCTCTCTCCCACCTGAGAGCTGCGGACACTCGTAACCAAGGTAAATATCGCGTAACCACTTCTCTTAGTTACCCGATGTTTACGTTGGTTACGCGTGCAGGCAGCCCTGCTCCTAGCAGCTGCAGACACTCGTAACCAAGATAAATATCGGGTATCCAAGGCCGATGTTTACCTTGGTTACCAGCGTCTGCAGCTGTCAGAAGCCTCCTCCCAGTCTAGTTCCCCTCACTCCCGATCACATGACTCCAATGCCCGCCCCTAAACATCCAGTGCAGGATCCTGCAAAATAACAGATGCGTTTGCATACGTTATTTGCTGTAAAAGCAGGATCCGTACTTCCGCTAAAAAAACGTTATGGACGGATGTTAAAAAGACGTAGTGTGAAACCAGCCTAATACAACACTAACCGGGCTGAGACCACGCACAATTGATTCAGAATTCTGCTGCAGTCAAACATCCGCAGTGCCTGGCCTCATTCTTAATGGAGACTATAATTAGAAAAGACTTTTAACTCTGTCTTAATACTAGAAACTGTAATTTATTGTTTTTTGAAGAACAGTTTTTTAAGGTATATGCTTCACATAACTTGTCTTATTTACTGCCCCATTCTATGTCCTGTTGTGTATAAATATGTGACTCTTCAGATTTTGTGTTATACCATGCCTGATGAAGAGACCTGAGCAGTCTCGAAAGCTTGCAATTATTACCATCTTTTCAGTTAGCCATTAAAAGGTATCAACCACTGAGGACTCTCAGATCTTTCAAGCAAACTTTTTTTTAAGGTATATGGACATCCTGGGCTCATTTTTTTTTATGAAATGCATGCATTTTTGCTTAATTTGTTTTTGCAAAAGAGTTTTATTAACAATTTTGGACTGTTTGACTTTTTTATGTGTTGCCCTATACATAGCCATACCTCCAAACCATCCCAGATGCCGCGGGACATTCCTCCATGAGGGATCCTATCCTGGGGGTTGTTTTTAAGTCCCAGTTTCAACTGTCCTAGGTCCTTGCTAACAAAGCTCCTAAGCTCACTGATTGATCATGCACACTACATGTAATACACAAAGGCTATAGATGCCACCCAACATTTTAATGAAACCCAATCGCAAAAATGATTTTTGCGGGAATCAAAAATACATGTATTTAAAGAAAAGCTATCAACAGAAAATGATCTAAATGTGTAAATCAAGATTTTGTGTTAAATGTATTTAAATAATAATAATTTAACAAAAAAATAAATAAATATATATATATATATATAATATATAATTTTATTTTTTTATTTTTTTTTTTTTTTTTTTATTCTTGCAATTTTTACACATCCACTGGGATGTTTTGAGACTCATACTTCCTGTCCTTTCAGGAAGAAATTTCACCAGGCTTCTTATCATGAAATGCAGTATTACAATGATAGGTAGCTCTTTATGTACAGCTAATAACACAGTATCCACCATTCATAATACCCTACTCCTTCCTTTGTACAGGTTCAAAAGATACTTCAGTATGAAATATATCATTGACATTTCCCTATTATGGCTATGTACATGTGTTGTTTCCTTAAACAACAGCAAGTTACAGTCTAAAAAAGCTCCAGTGGCCAGTGTGAAAATAGCAAGATTTCTATTTTTTATTTTTGTTCAAATCAAAGTTTATTAGAATAGAAGAAGATAATCAAACAATTGCACAGCGCGCAGGCTGAGGGTATATATCCAAGCTAGCTGCTAAAAACACAACAGTTCTTTGACTACACCTGCGCCACTGGCGACCAAAAATAACAAGTACAATTCGTATGTGTTTGAAATAGGAAGAACAAGTTGAAAAAAAAGAGATAAAGAAGAGGAGGTGGAAGAAGAATTTAGAGACAGTAAAGACAACAGAAACGTGGGAAAGTAAGATGAAAGGGGAAGGGTACAAAGAGTTCCCACCCGAGTGGATGCGCCCTCCTACATCAAAACCATATTTTCAAGGCTAACCTTCTAGGTACAGAAATAAGAGAATGGAAAATTACCTACATACCTGCCCCCCCGTGAATCCATAGACCCATATCCGGTGAGTCCCTGAACATGATCCACGGGGCCCACGTAGCATCAACTTTGTCCTTGTTGCCGAGTGTCTGACCTATCAAGGTCTCCATCCTGAAGATCTCGTTGCACTCTGCTATGAATTCATCCCGTGATGGGATTCTAGTTTGCTTCCAATATCTTGGAATTAGGTTTCTGGCAGCTGTTAAAAAATGTCTTAATAAACCTTTCCTAAACCCTGAAGCAGAAACATTCCCGAGGGACAGGAGAGCTAACTCTTTTGTGGGCCGGATCTGCCTCAAGGAGAGTTTATTGAGTAACTGGAAAATGCTCTCCCAGAATGATCTCACCGGGGAACATGACCACCAGATATGAGTGAGGGTTCCCCTCTCCTTTTGGCATCTCCAGCACACATCAGAGGCTGATGGAAAGGCAGCATGGATACTCACAGGACACCTATACCACCTAGATAGGATCTTGTAGCACCTTTCCTGTGATATCACATTCAGCGAAGTTTTACCAATAAAGAGAAGGATTTTGGTCCGCTCCTCAGCCGAGAATGACCTCCCCCACTCTCTCTCCCATTTCCCAAAGTACCCAGGCAAGCCGTCCCTCGCACCTCTGCATCTGAGAAACAAGTCATACAAGGTCGAAATAGTATGGCCTGGAGGATCCTTCTCTAGGCAAAGGGCCTCAAAGGGTGTGAGTGCCCTATAGATGTCTACCCTCCTAGCCATAGACACTATAAAACTTTTCAGCTGTTCGAAGAAGAACCACATATCTTGAGATTTGTTGATATCTGAAGAGTAATTATCTAGGGGTTTAATACCTGTGTCTGAGATAAAGTCACGAATAATAGGATGGTCACTCTTCCTTTTATGGAGGAATGTTGATCTATGGAAACCCGCCTGAAAATCTGAATTACTATGGACCGGTGTCAATGGGCCTGGAATGGAGGACAAGTCAAGATATTTATTACCTCGGGACATAAAATTCCGCAATTGCTTTGTGATAAAGGGTACTGTGATAGAGCTGGAGCTGGGTGGTGCTCTGGTCCAAATAACTACCTTCGGATCAACATCAGATTGCGCACTTTCGGCTTCCACCCATCTTTTCGTTTCACCTGAGTTAAATAGATCCAGAACGCACGTCCCTAAAGAGGCGTAGCTATACAAAAGGAGATTAGGGAGTCCAGTTCCTCCCATATCCCTTGATCTACTCAATATTTTGTGGGAAATACGTGGGCGTTTATGTGCCCAGACAATTTTGGTTATGCTGGATTTCAGACGTGAGAAAAAAGAGGCCGGCAATACTAAGGGGATGGTTTGGAAGTAATAAAGCAGCTTCGGTAACAGGTCCATTTTGATCGCATTTATCCTCCCAAACCATGAAAGCTGGAGTTTGTTCCAGTTATTGAGGTCTAATTCTAACTTCCTGGATATGTGGCGGTGATTTGATTTAAAGAGGTCAAGGGGATCTGCCGTCAGTTTAATTCCTAGGTATGTCAATGAATCCACCTGCCATTTGAAGGGGAGAGAGGCTTTGAGCTGAGTCACCAGCATTGGAGGAAGAGATATATTCAGTATTTCGGATTTATGAGTATTTATTTTAAAATTACTCAGAGATCCGAACCTCCGCAATTCAGCCATTATGTTGGGTAGACTAATGAGTGGAGAGGTAACGTACAGGAGCAGATCATCTGCGAATAAAGCTAATTTATGGTCCTGTTTGTGAAATGTAACCCCTTTAATTGATATATTGCTCCTCAATGCCACCGCCAGATGTTCCATGGTCAGAATATATAATAATGGGGAAAGGGGGCACCCTTGTCTTGTTCCATTACATATTGTAAAGGAATCTGAGAGGGAGCCATTTATTTTGATTTGTGCTGTGGGCGAAGAGTAGAGTGCTGTAACTCTGTTCATCATGTGCTCTCCCAACCCTATGTTTTTAAGGACCTGAAACATGAAACCCCAGTGCACGCTGTCAAACGCCTTCTCTGCATCTACCGACAGGATGCACATGGGGATCCTGTAACGTCTTGCGCCGTCAATCAGGGAGATGGTCCTCAGGGTGTTGTCCCTGGCTATTTTTTATTTTTAACACAGCTTGTGATATGTGAAAAGAAAAATGTTTTAAAAAAAAATACATTTGTCACAAAAATCTGATATAAACAGGGTCATTCTCTGATAATCATTTCCTTATGGGTAAAGAAGTTTTAAACAAACATGACTGAAGGTGGTAACATCCAAAACTCTTTGGTTTCTCTGACTTCCAACATATGTCCAGTGTTGCTTTTTAAATCAAATTTTGAAGCTTTAACTCTTTTGAGACTAGATTTTACTATCTTTTATTTCTTGGATTATCAATTTGCAGTCGTTGGTATGCGAGTATTTGACCAGCACGCGCAGGACAAGATGGATTCTTGGTGCCATATTGGTCAACTGAGACCCCTTTGTTATTATTAAAAATGAGAAAAAAGTTAGTTCTTTATGAGCTAGTCCATGATAATTAAAAAATAGCCACCTTGACTCAAAGTAACCATACACAATACAAATTAAGGAAACTAAGGCCATATGCACCATAAAATCAGCAGGTTCTATAACTTTTGGGACCTTTTTAAAGGGGTTCCAGTTTTGATACTAGGTTGCATTTGTCTAAGGCATGTTTCACATGTCAGTGAAAAACACAGATGTTTTTCACTGACGTGTAAAAAACGCATATGTCCCGCCGTGTTCCGTGATTCACGGCACACGTGGGTTGTCCATGTGCTATCCGTGATCCGTGTCCGTCATCCATGATAGCACATGGTTGTATACTCACCTGTCCCCGGTCCTGCTGTCCTGGGTGCTCAACTCTTCGGCTCTGCTGGGTATACAGCCGCCGCTGCAGCTACGTCTGGGTCACGGTGTCATACATGGCTAAATACAGTCATATGAAAAAGTTTGGGCACCCTTATTAATGTTAACCTTTTTCTTCATAACTAGAGATGAGCGAACCGGTCGCGGTTCGGCTCGATGTTGGTTCGCCGAACGGACCTCCCGTTCGAGTTCGGTTCGTCGAACGTTCGACGAACCGAACTCGAACTGCATAGGAAACAATGGCAGGCAATCACAAACACAGAAAAACACCTAGAAAACACCCTCAAAGGTGTCCAAAAGGTCACAAACAACTCACAACACATGGGAAAGTGACAAGGACATATACTCATGCGAAAACAAAAGAGCTGGACAAGGAAAAAGAGGAGGACACACAGATATATGAGTATATGCAAGGAAACATGCCATTATTGTGCAACTTGAGCCCTGCTCATTCTTGGCTTCCAATCTTGATAAATTGCCTGAGCTCGCCACGTACGTCTTGGGGATCTTGTCGTGTCCTGCAGCCAGCGTTCTCTCTGAACCTGTCTTCAGTGCTGCTGTGGGTCTGCTGGCAGATAAGCACACGTGTCTGTCCACTGACAATGTGGACATGGCTCTCAGAGGACTTTTCTTCCCCGGGGTCAGCCAGGGGACGGGAAAGGCACGCGTATTTTTGAGAGTGCTTCATGCAAAGCATCTTTTTCTTTTTCAAAAGGGGGCTCAACCGATGCCAGTCAAGTGGGGTGTGTGTGGCCCAGTGAGTGGCAACGAGGGAGACTGTGGTTGGAGTCCCCTCGCTGTGTTTCTAAAAGAACCAAGATGAACAAGTCATGGCTCTCAGAGGACTTTTCTTCCCCGGGGTCAGCCAGGGGACGGGAAAGGCACGCGTATTTTTGAGAGTGCTTCATGCAAAGCATCTTTTTCTTTTTCAAAAGGGGGCTCAACCGATGCCAGTCAAGTGGGGTGTGTGTGGCCCAGTGAGTGGCAACGAGGGAGACTGTGGTTGGAGTCCCCTCGCTGTGTTTCTAAAAGAACCAAGATGAACAAGTCATGGCTCTCAGAGGACTTTTCTTCCCCGGGGTCAGCCAGGGGACGGGAAAGGCACGCGTATTTTTGAGAGTGCTTCATGCAAAGCATCTTTTTCTTTTTCAAAAGGGGGCTCAACCGATGCCAGTCAAGTGGGGTGTGTGTGGCCCAGTGAGTGGCAACGAGGGAGACTGTGGTTGGAGTCCCCTCGCTGTGTTTCTAAAAGAACCAAGATGAACAAGTCATGGCTCTCAGAGGACTTTTCTTCCCCGGGGTCAGCCAGGGGACGGGAAAGGCACGCGTATTTTTGAGAGTGCTTCATGCAAAGCATCTTTTTCTTTTTCAAAAGGGGGCTCAACCGATGCCAGTCAAGTGGGGTGTGTGTGGCCCAGTGAGTGGCAACGAGGGAGACTGTGGTTGGAGTCCCCTCGCTGTGTTTCTAAAAGAACCAAGATGAACAAGTCATGGCTCTCAGAGGACTTTTCTTCCCCGGGGTCAGCCAGGGGACGGGAAAGGCACGCGTATTTTTGAGAGTGCTTCATGCAAAGCATCTTTTTCTTTTTCAAAAGGGGGCTCAACCGATGCCAGTCAAGTGGGGTGTGTGTGGCCCAGTGAGTGGCAACGAGGGAGACTGTGGTTGGAGTCCCCTCGCTGTGTTTCTAAAAGAACCAAGATGAACAAGTCATGGCTCTCAGAGGACTTTTCTTCCCCGGGGTCAGCCAGGGGACGGGAAAGGCACGCGTATTTTTGAGAGTGCTTCATGCAAAGCATCTTTTTCTTTTTCAAAAGGGGGCTCAACCGATGCCAGTCAAGTGGGGTGTGTGTGGCCCAGTGAGTGGCAACGAGGGAGACTGTGGTTGGAGTCCCCTCGCTGTGTTTCTAAAAGAACCAAGATGAACAAGTCATGGCTCTCAGAGGACTTTTCTTCCCCGGGGTCAGCCAGGGGACGGGAAAGGCACGCGTATTTTTGAGAGTGCTTCATGCAAAGCATCTTTTTCTTTTTCAAAAGGGGGCTCAACCGATGCCAGTCAAGTGGGGTGTGTGTGGCCCAGTGAGTGGCAACGAGGGAGACTGTGGTTGGAGTCCCCTCGCTGTGTTTCTAAAAGAACCAAGATGAACAAGTCATGGCTCTCAGAGGACTTTTCTTCCCCGGGGTCAGCCAGGGGACGGGAAAGGCACGCGTATTTTTGAGAGTGCTTCATGCAAAGCATCTTTTTCTTTTTCAAAAGGGGGCTCAACCGATGCCAGTCAAGTGGGGTGTGTGTGGCCCAGTGAGTGGCAACGAGGGAGACTGTGGTTGGAGTCCCCTCGCTGTGTTTCTAAAAGAACCAAGATGAACAAGTCATGGCTCTCAGAGGACTTTTCTTCCCCGGGGTCAGCCAGGGGACGGGAAAGGCACGCGTATTTTTGAGAGTGCTTCATGCAAAGCATCTTTTTCTTTTTCAAAAGGGGGCTCAACCGATGCCAGTCAAGTGGGGTGTGTGTGGCCCAGTGAGTGGCAACGAGGGAGACTGTGGTTGGAGTCCCCTCGCTGTGTTTCTAAAAGAACCAAGATGAACAAGTCATGGCTCTCAGAGGACTTTTCTTCCCCGGGGTCAGCCAGGGGACGGGAAAGGCACGCGTATTTTTGAGAGTGCTTCATGCAAAGCATCTTTTTCTTTTTCAAAAGGGGGCTCAACCGATGCCAGTCAAGTGGGGTGTGTGTGGCCCAGTGAGTGGCAACGAGGGAGACTGTGGTTGGAGTCCCCTCGCTGTGTTTCTAAAAGAACCAAGATGAACAAGTCATGGCTCTCAGAGGACTTTTCTTCCCCGGGGTCAGCCAGGGGACGGGAAAGGCACGCGTATTTTTGAGAGTGCTTCATGCAAAGCATCTTTTTCTTTTTCAAAAGGGGGCTCAACCGATGCCAGTCAAGTGGGGTGTGTGTGGCCCAGTGAGTGGCAACGAGGGAGACTGTGGTTGGAGTCCCCTCGCTGTGTTTCTAAAAGAACCAAGATGAACAAGTCATGGCTCTCAGAGGACTTTTCTTCCCCGGGGTCAGCCAGGGGACGGGAAAGGCACGCGTATTTTTGAGAGTGCTTCATGCAAAGCATCTTTTTCTTTTTCAAAAGGGGGCTCAACCGATGCCAGTCAAGTGGGGTGTGTGTGGCCCAGTGAGTGGCAACGAGGGAGACTGTGGTTGGAGTCCCCTCGCTGTGTTTCTAAAAGAACCAAGATGAACAAGTCATGGCTCTCAGAGGACTTTTCTTCCCCGGGGTCAGCCAGGGGACGGGAAAGGCACGCGTATTTTTGAGAGTGCTTCATGCAAAGCATCTTTTTCTTTTTCAAAATGGGGCTCAACCGATGCCAGTCAAGTGGGGTGTGTGTGGCCCAGTGAGTGGCAACGAGGGAGACTGTGGTTGGAGTCCCCTCGCTGTGTTTCTAAAAGAACCAAGATGAACAAGTCATGGCTCTCAGAGGACTTTTCTTCCCCGGGGTCAGCCAGGGGACGGGAAAGGCACGCGTATTTTTGAGAGTGCTTCATGCAAAGCATC
>NW_027444503.1:0-21860 GCF_048569485.1 Anomaloglossus baeobatrachus | reverse complement strand
ATGCAAGCTTGTCCTGTTTGGTGGAGATGATATTTAATAAAATAAGTAGAAATCCACTAAAAGTTTTGTTTGGTTATCTTGCAATCCCGAGATAATCGTCTCCATGCTCCAAATCCATTTTAAAGCCATTTTTAAGGCATTTCGCGCATACATGAAATGAACACATTTTTCTCCAAAACTATAACAGATGCAAGCTTGTCCTGTTTGGTGGAGATGATATTTAATAAAATAAGTAGAAATCCACTAAAAGTTTTGTTTGGTTATCTTGCAATCCCGAGATAATCGTCTCCATGCTCCAAATCCATTTTAAAGCCATTTTTAAGGCATTTCGCGCATACATGAAATGAACACATTTTTCTCCAAAACTATAACAGATGCAAGCTTGTCCTGTTTGGTGGAGATGATATTTAATAAAATAAGTAGAAATCCACTAAAAGTTTTGTTTGGTTATCTTGCAATCCCGAGATAATCGTCTCCATGCTCCAAATCCATTTTAAAGCCATTTTTAAGGCATTTCGCGCATACATGAAATGAACACATTTTTCTCCAAAACTATAACAGATGCAAGCTTGTCCTGTTTGGTGGAGATGATATTTAATAAAATAAGTAGAAATCCACTAAAAGTTTTGTTTGGTTATCTTGCAATCCCGAGATAATCGTCTCCATGCTCCAAATCCATTTTAAAGCCATTTTTAAGGCATTTCGCGCATACATGAAATGAACACATTTTTCTCCAAAACTATAACAGATGCAAGCTTGTCCTGTTTGGTGGAGATGATATTTAATAAAATAAGTAGAAATCCACTAAAAGTTTTGTTTGGTTATCTTGCAATCCCGAGATAATCGTCTCCATGCTCCAAATCCATTTTAAAGCCATTTTTAAGGCATTTCGCGCATACATGAAATGAACACATTTTTCTCCAAAACTATAACAGATGCAAGCTTGTCCTGTTTGGTGGAGATGATATTTAATAAAATAAGTAGAAATCCACTAAAAGTTTTGTTTGGTTATCTTGCAATCCCGAGATAATCGTCTCCATGCTCCAAATCCATTTTAAAGCCATTTTTAAGGCATTTCGCGCATACATGAAATGAACACATTTTTCTCCAAAACTATAACAGATGCAAGCTTGTCCTGTTTGGTGGAGATGATATTTAATAAAATAAGTAGAAATCCACTAAAAGTTTTGTTTGGTTATCTTGCAATCCCGAGATAATCGTCTCCATGCTCCAAATCCATTTTAAAGCCATTTTTAAGGCATTTCGCTGCATACATGAAATGAACACATTTTTCTCCAAAACTATAACAGATGCAAGCTTGTCCTGTTTGGTGGAGATGATATTTAATAAAATAAGTAGAAATCCACTAAAAGTTTTGTTTGGTTATCTTGCAATCCCGAGATAATCGTCTCCATGCTCCAAATCCATTTTAAAGCCATTTTTAAGGCATTTCGCGCATACATGAAATGAACACATTTTTCTCCAAAACTATAACAGATGCAAGCTTGTCCTGTTTGGTGGAGATGATATTTAATAAAATAAGTAGAAATCCACTAAAAGTTTTGTTTGGTTATCTTGCAATCCCGAGATAATCGTCTCCATGCTCCAAATCCATTTTAAAGCCATTTTTAAGGCATTTCGCGCATACATGAAATGAACACATTTTTCTCCAAAACTATAACAGATGCAAGCTTGTCCTGTTTGGTGGAGATGATATTTAATAAAATAAGTAGAAATCCACTAAAAGTTTTGTTTGGTTATCTTGCAATCCCGAGATAATCGTCTCCATGCTCCAAATCCATTTTAAAGCCATTTTTAAGGCATTTCGCGCATACATGAAATGAACACATTTTTCTCCAAAACTATAACAGATGCAAGCTTGTCCTGTTTGGTGGAGATGATATTTAATAAAATAAGTAGAAATCCACTAAAAGTTTTGTTTGGTTATCTTGCAATCCCGAGATAATCGTCTCCATGCTCCAAATCCATTTTAAAGCCATTTTTAAGGCATTTCGCGCATACATGAAATGAACACATTTTTCTCCAAAACTATAACAGATGCAAGCTTGTCCTGTTTGGTGGAGATGATATTTAATAAAATAAGTAGAAATCCACTAAAAGTTTTGTTTGGTTATCTTGCAATCCCGAGATAATCGTCTCCATGCTCCAAATCCATTTTAAAGCCATTTTTAAGGCATTTCGCGCATACATGAAATGAACACATTTTTCTCCAAAACTATAACAGATGCAAGCTTGTCCTGTTTGGTGGAGATGATATTTAATAAAATAAGTAGAAATCCACTAAAAGTTTTGTTTGGTTATCTTGCAATCCCGAGATAATCGTCTCCATGCTCCAAATCCATTTTAAAGCCATTTTTAAGGCATTTCGCGCATACATGAAATGAACACATTTTTCTCCAAAACTATAACAGATGCAAGCTTGTCCTGTTTGGTGGAGATGATATTTAATAAAATAAGTAGAAATCCACTAAAAGTTTTGTTTGGTTATCTTGCAATCCCGAGATAATCGTCTCCATGCTCCAAATCCATTTTAAAGCCATTTTTAAGGCATTTCGCGCATACATGAAATGAACACATTTTTCTCCAAAACTATAACAGATGCAAGCTTGTCCTGTTTGGTGGAGATGATATTTAATAAAATAAGTAGAAATCCACTAAAAGTTTTGTTTGGTTATCTTGCAATCCCGAGATAATCGTCTCCATGCTCCAAATCCATTTTAAAGCCATTTTTAAGGCATTTCGCGCATACATGAAATGAACACATTTTTCTCCAAAACTATAACAGATGCAAGCTTGTCCTGTTTGGTGGAGATGATATTTAATAAAATAAGTAGAAATCCACTAAAAGTTTTGTTTGGTTATCTTGCAATCCCGAGATAATCGTCTCCATGCTCCAAATCCATTTTAAAGCCATTTTTAAGGCATTTCGCGCATACATGAAATGAACACATTTTTCTCCAAAACTATAACAGATGCAAGCTTGTCCTGTTTGGTGGAGATGATATTTAATAAAATAAGTAGAAATCCACTAAAAGTTTTGTTTGGTTATCTTGCAATCCCGAGATAATCGTCTCCATGCTCCAAATCCATTTTAAAGCCATTTTTAAGGCATTTCGCGCATACATGAAATGAACACATTTTTCTCCAAAACTATAACAGATGCAAGCTTGTCCTGTTTGGTGGAGATGATATTTAATAAAATAAGTAGAAATCCACTAAAAGTTTTGTTTGGTTATCTTGCAATCCCGAGATAATCGTCTCCATGCTCCAAATCCATTTTAAAGCCATTTTTAAGGCATTTCGCGCATACATGAAATGAACACATTTTTCTCCAAAACTATAACAGATGCAAGCTTGTCCTGTTTGGTGGAGATGATATTTAATAAAATAAGTAGAAATCCACTAAAAGTTTTGTTTGGTTATCTTGCAATCCCGAGATAATCGTCTCCATGCTCCAAATCCATTTTAAAGCCATTTTTAAGGCATTTCGCGCATACATGAAATGAACACATTTTTCTCCAAAACTATAACAGATGCAAGCTTGTCCTGTTTGGTGGAGATGATATTTAATAAAATAAGTAGAAATCCACTAAAAGTTTTGTTTGGTTATCTTGCAATCCCGAGATAATCGTCTCCATGCTCCAAATCCATTTTAAAGCCATTTTTAAGGCATTTCGCGCATACATGAAATGAACACATTTTTCTCCAAAACTATAACAGATGCAAGCTTGTCCTGTTTGGTGGAGATGATATTTAATAAAATAAGTAGAAATCCACTAAAAGTTTTGTTTGGTTATCTTGCAATCCCGAGATAATCGTCTCCATGCTCCAAATCCATTTTAAAGCCATTTTTAAGGCATTTCGCGCATACATGAAATGAACACATTTTTCTCCAAAACTATAACAGATGCAAGCTTGTCCTGTTTGGTGGAGATGATATTTAATAAAATAAGTAGAAATCCACTAAAAGTTTTGTTTGGTTATCTTGCAATCCCGAGATAATCGTCTCCATGCTCCAAATCCATTTTAAAGCCATTTTTAAGGCATTTCGCGCATACATGAAATGAACACATTTTTCTCCAAAACTATAACAGATGCAAGCTTGTCCTGTTTGGTGGAGATGATATTTAATAAAATAAGTAGAAATCCACTAAAAGTTTTGTTTGGTTATCTTGCAATCCCGAGATAATCGTCTCCATGCTCCAAATCCATTTTAAAGCCATTTTTAAGGCATTTCGCGCATACATGAAATGAACACATTTTTCTCCAAAACTATAACAGATGCAAGCTTGTCCTGTTTGGTGGAGATGATATTTAATAAAATAAGTAGAAATCCACTAAAAGTTTTGTTTGGTTATCTTGCAATCCCGAGATAATCGTCTCCATGCTCCAAATCCATTTTAAAGCCATTTTTAAGGCATTTCGCGCATACATGAAATGAACACATTTTTCTCCAAAACTATAACAGATGCAAGCTTGTCCTGTTTGGTGGAGATGATATTTAATAAAATAAGTAGAAATCCACTAAAAGTTTTGTTTGGTTATCTTGCAATCCCGAGATAATCGTCTCCATGCTCCAAATCCATTTTAAAGCCATTTTTAAGGCATTTCGCGCATACATGAAATGAACACATTTTTCTCCAAAACTATAACAGATGCAAGCTTGTCCTGTTTGGTGGAGATGATATTTAATAAAATAAGTAGAAATCCACTAAAAGTTTTGTTTGGTTATCTTGCAATCCCGAGATAATCGTCTCCATGCTCCAAATCCATTTTAAAGCCATTTTTAAGGCATTTCGCGCATACATGAAATGAACACATTTTTCTCCAAAACTATAACAGATGCAAGCTTGTCCTGTTTGGTGGAGATGATATTTAATAAAATAAGTAGAAATCCACTAAAAGTTTTGTTTGGTTATCTTGCAATCCCGAGATAATCGTCTCCATGCTCCAAATCCATTTTAAAGCCATTTTTAAGGCATTTCGCGCATACATGAAATGAACACATTTTTCTCCAAAACTATAACAGATGCAAGCTTGTCCTGTTTGGTGGAGATGATATTTAATAAAATAAGTAGAAATCCACTAAAAGTTTTGTTTGGTTATCTTGCAATCCCGAGATAATCGTCTCCATGCTCCAAATCCATTTTAAAGCCATTTTTAAGGCATTTCGCGCATACATGAAATGAACACATTTTTCTCCAAAACTATAACAGATGCAAGCTTGTCCTGTTTGGTGGAGATGATATTTAATAAAATAAGTAGAAATCCACTAAAAGTTTTGTTTGGTTATCTTGCAATCCCGAGATAATCGTCTCCATGCTCCAAATCCATTTTAAAGCCATTTTTAAGGCATTTCGCGCATACATGAAATGAACACATTTTTCTCCAAAACTATAACAGATGCAAGCTTGTCCTGTTTGGTGGAGATGATATTTAATAAAATAAGTAGAAATCCACTAAAAGTTTTGTTTGGTTATCTTGCAATCCCGAGATAATCGTCTCCATGCTCCAAATCCATTTTAAAGCCATTTTTAAGGCATTTCGCGCATACATGAAATGAACACATTTTTCTCCAAAACTATAACAGATGCAAGCTTGTCCTGTTTGGTGGAGATGATATTTAATAAAATAAGTAGAAATCCACTAAAAGTTTTGTTTGGTTATCTTGCAATCCCGAGATAATCGTCTCCATGCTCCAAATCCATTTTAAAGCCATTTTTAAGGCATTTCGCGCATACATGAAATGAACACATTTTTCTCCAAAACTATAACAGATGCAAGCTTGTCCTGTTTGGTGGAGATGATATTTAATAAAATAAGTAGAAATCCACTAAAAGTTTTGTTTGGTTATCTTGCAATCCCGAGATAATCGTCTCCATGCTCCAAATCCATTTTAAAGCCATTTTTAAGGCATTTCGCGCATACATGAAATGAACACATTTTTCTCCAAAACTATAACAGATGCAAGCTTGTCCTGTTTGGTGGAGATGATATTTAATAAAATAAGTAGAAATCCACTAAAAGTTTTGTTTGGTTATCTTGCAATCCCGAGATAATCGTCTCCATGCTCCAAATCCATTTTAAAGCCATTTTTAAGGCATTTCGCGCATACATGAAATGAACACATTTTTCTCCAAAACTATAACAGATGCAAGCTTGTCCTGTTTGGTGGAGATGATATTTAATAAAATAAGTAGAAATCCACTAAAAGTTTTGTTTGGTTATCTTGCAATCCCGAGATAATCGTCTCCATGCTCCAAATCCATTTTAAAGCCATTTTTAAGGCATTTCGCGCATACATGAAATGAACACATTTTTCTCCAAAACTATAACAGATGCAAGCTTGTCCTGTTTGGTGGAGATGATATTTAATAAAATAAGTAGAAATCCACTAAAAGTTTTGTTTGGTTATCTTGCAATCCCGAGATAATCGTCTCCATGCTCCAAATCCATTTTAAAGCCATTTTTAAGGCATTTCGCGCATACATGAAATGAACACATTTTTCTCCAAAACTATAACAGATGCAAGCTTGTCCTGTTTGGTGGAGATGATATTTAATAAAATAAGTAGAAATCCACTAAAAGTTTTGTTTGGTTATCTTGCAATCCCGAGATAATCGTCTCCATGCTCCAAATCCATTTTAAAGCCATTTTTAAGGCATTTCGCGCATACATGAAATGAACACATTTTTCTCCAAAACTATAACAGATGCAAGCTTGTCCTGTTTGGTGGAGATGATATTTAATAAAATAAGTAGAAATCCACTAAAAGTTTTGTTTGGTTATCTTGCAATCCCGAGATAATCGTCTCCATGCTCCAAATCCATTTTAAAGCCATTTTTAAGGCATTTCGCGCATACATGAAATGAACACATTTTTCTCCAAAACTATAACAGATGCAAGCTTGTCCTGTTTGGTGGAGATGATATTTAATAAAATAAGTAGAAATCCACTAAAAGTTTTGTTTGGTTATCTTGCAATCCCGAGATAATCGTCTCCATGCTCCAAATCCATTTTAAAGCCATTTTTAAGGCATTTCGCGCATACATGAAATGAACACATTTTTCTCCAAAACTATAACAGATGCAAGCTTGTCCTGTTTGGTGGAGATGATATTTAATAAAATAAGTAGAAATCCACTAAAAGTTTTGTTTGGTTATCTTGCAATCCCGAGATAATCGTCTCCATGCTCCAAATCCATTTTAAAGCCATTTTTAAGGCATTTCGCGCATACATGAAATGAACACATTTTTCTCCAAAACTATAACAGATGCAAGCTTGTCCTGTTTGGTGGAGATGATATTTAATAAAATAAGTAGAAATCCACTAAAAGTTTTGTTTGGTTATCTTGCAATCCCGAGATAATCGTCTCCATGCTCCAAATCCATTTTAAAGCCATTTTTAAGGCATTTCGCGCATACATGAAATGAACACATTTTTCTCCAAAACTATAACAGATGCAAGCTTGTCCTGTTTGGTGGAGATGATATTTAATAAAATAAGTAGAAATCCACTAAAAGTTTTGTTTGGTTATCTTGCAATCCCGAGATAATCGTCTCCATGCTCCAAATCCATTTTAAAGCCATTTTTAAGGCATTTCGCGCATACATGAAATGAACACATTTTTCTCCAAAACTATAACAGATGCAAGCTTGTCCTGTTTGGTGGAGATGATATTTAATAAAATAAGTAGAAATCCACTAAAAGTTTTGTTTGGTTATCTTGCAATCCCGAGATAATCGTCTCCATGCTCCAAATCCATTTTAAAGCCATTTTTAAGGCATTTCGCGCATACATGAAATGAACACATTTTTCTCCAAAACTATAACAGATGCAAGCTTGTCCTGTTTGGTGGAGATGATATTTAATAAAATAAGTAGAAATCCACTAAAAGTTTTGTTTGGTTATCTTGCAATCCCGAGATAATCGTCTCCATGCTCCAAATCCATTTTAAAGCCATTTTTAAGGCATTTCGCGCATACATGAAATGAACACATTTTTCTCCAAAACTATAACAGATGCAAGCTTGTCCTGTTTGGTGGAGATGATATTTAATAAAATAAGTAGAAATCCACTAAAAGTTTTGTTTGGTTATCTTGCAATCCCGAGATAATCGTCTCCATGCTCCAAATCCATTTTAAAGCCATTTTTAAGGCATTTCGCGCATACATGAAATGAACACATTTTTCTCCAAAACTATAACAGATGCAAGCTTGTCCTGTTTGGTGGAGATGATATTTAATAAAATAAGTAGAAATCCACTAAAAGTTTTGTTTGGTTATCTTGCAATCCCGAGATAATCGTCTCCATGCTCCAAATCCATTTTAAAGCCATTTTTAAGGCATTTCGCGCATACATGAAATGAACACATTTTTCTCCAAAACTATAACAGATGCAAGCTTGTCCTGTTTGGTGGAGATGATATTTAATAAAATAAGTAGAAATCCACTAAAAGTTTTGTTTGGTTATCTTGCAATCCCGAGATAATCGTCTCCATGCTCCAAATCCATTTTAAAGCCATTTTTAAGGCATTTCGCGCATACATGAAATGAACACATTTTTCTCCAAAACTATAACAGATGCAAGCTTGTCCTGTTTGGTGGAGATGATATTTAATAAAATAAGTAGAAATCCACTAAAAGTTTTGTTTGGTTATCTTGCAATCCCGAGATAATCGTCTCCATGCTCCAAATCCATTTTAAAGCCATTTTTAAGGCATTTCGCGCATACATGAAATGAACACATTTTTCTCCAAAACTATAACAGATGCAAGCTTGTCCTGTTTGGTGGAGATGATATTTAATAAAATAAGTAGAAATCCACTAAAAGTTTTGTTTGGTTATCTTGCAATCCCGAGATAATCGTCTCCATGCTCCAAATCCATTTTAAAGCCATTTTTAAGGCATTTCGCGCATACATGAAATGAACACATTTTTCTCCAAAACTATAACAGATGCAAGCTTGTCCTGTTTGGTGGAGATGATATTTAATAAAATAAGTAGAAATCCACTAAAAGTTTTGTTTGGTTATCTTGCAATCCCGAGATAATCGTCTCCATGCTCCAAATCCATTTTAAAGCCATTTTTAAGGCATTTCGCGCATACATGAAATGAACACATTTTTCTCCAAAACTATAACAGATGCAAGCTTGTCCTGTTTGGTGGAGATGATATTTAATAAAATAAGTAGAAATCCACTAAAAGTTTTGTTTGGTTATCTTGCAATCCCGAGATAATCGTCTCCATGCTCCAAATCCATTTTAAAGCCATTTTTAAGGCATTTCGCGCATACATGAAATGAACACATTTTTCTCCAAAACTATAACAGATGCAAGCTTGTCCTGTTTGGTGGAGATGATATTTAATAAAATAAGTAGAAATCCACTAAAAGTTTTGTTTGGTTATCTTGCAATCCCGAGATAATCGTCTCCATGCTCCAAATCCATTTTAAAGCCATTTTTAAGGCATTTCGCGCATACATGAAATGAACACATTTTTCTCCAAAACTATAACAGATGCAAGCTTGTCCTGTTTGGTGGAGATGATATTTAATAAAATAAGTAGAAATCCACTAAAAGTTTTGTTTGGTTATCTTGCAATCCCGAGATAATCGTCTCCATGCTCCAAATCCATTTTAAAGCCATTTTTAAGGCATTTCGCGCATACATGAAATGAACACATTTTTCTCCAAAACTATAACAGATGCAAGCTTGTCCTGTTTGGTGGAGATGATATTTAATAAAATAAGTAGAAATCCACTAAAAGTTTTGTTTGGTTATCTTGCAATCCCGAGATAATCGTCTCCATGCTCCAAATCCATTTTAAAGCCATTTTTAAGGCATTTCGCGCATACATGAAATGAACACATTTTTCTCCAAAACTATAACAGATGCAAGCTTGTCCTGTTTGGTGGAGATGATATTTAATAAAATAAGTAGAAATCCACTAAAAGTTTTGTTTGGTTATCTTGCAATCCCGAGATAATCGTCTCCATGCTCCAAATCCATTTTAAAGCCATTTTTAAGGCATTTCGCGCATACATGAAATGAACACATTTTTCTCCAAAACTATAACAGATGCAAGCTTGTCCTGTTTGGTGGAGATGATATTTAATAAAATAAGTAGAAATCCACTAAAAGTTTTGTTTGGTTATCTTGCAATCCCGAGATAATCGTCTCCATGCTCCAAATCCATTTTAAAGCCATTTTTAAGGCATTTCGCGCATACATGAAATGAACACATTTTTCTCCAAAACTATAACAGATGCAAGCTTGTCCTGTTTGGTGGAGATGATATTTAATAAAATAAGTAGAAATCCACTAAAAGTTTTGTTTGGTTATCTTGCAATCCCGAGATAATCGTCTCCATGCTCCAAATCCATTTTAAAGCCATTTTTAAGGCATTTCGCGCATACATGAAATGAACACATTTTTCTCCAAAACTATAACAGATGCAAGCTTGTCCTGTTTGGTGGAGATGATATTTAATAAAATAAGTAGAAATCCACTAAAAGTTTTGTTTGGTTATCTTGCAATCCCGAGATAATCGTCTCCATGCTCCAAATCCATTTTAAAGCCATTTTTAAGGCATTTCGCGCATACATGAAATGAACACATTTTTCTCCAAAACTATAACAGATGCAAGCTTGTCCTGTTTGGTGGAGATGATATTTAATAAAATAAGTAGAAATCCACTAAAAGTTTTGTTTGGTTATCTTGCAATCCCGAGATAATCGTCTCCATGCTCCAAATCCATTTTAAAGCCATTTTTAAGGCATTTCGCGCATACATGAAATGAACACATTTTTCTCCAAAACTATAACAGATGCAAGCTTGTCCTGTTTGGTGGAGATGATATTTAATAAAATAAGTAGAAATCCACTAAAAGTTTTGTTTGGTTATCTTGCAATCCCGAGATAATCGTCTCCATGCTCCAAATCCATTTTAAAGCCATTTTTAAGGCATTTCGCGCATACATGAAATGAACACATTTTTCTCCAAAACTATAACAGATGCAAGCTTGTCCTGTTTGGTGGAGATGATATTTAATAAAATAAGTAGAAATCCACTAAAAGTTTTGTTTGGTTATCTTGCAATCCCGAGATAATCGTCTCCATGCTCCAAATCCATTTTAAAGCCATTTTTAAGGCATTTCGCGCATACATGAAATGAACACATTTTTCTCCAAAACTATAACAGATGCAAGCTTGTCCTGTTTGGTGGAGATGATATTTAATAAAATAAGTAGAAATCCACTAAAAGTTTTGTTTGGTTATCTTGCAATCCCGAGATAATCGTCTCCATGCTCCAAATCCATTTTAAAGCCATTTTTAAGGCATTTCGCGCATACATGAAATGAACACATTTTTCTCCAAAACTATAACAGATGCAAGCTTGTCCTGTTTGGTGGAGATGATATTTAATAAAATAAGTAGAAATCCACTAAAAGTTTTGTTTGGTTATCTTGCAATCCCGAGATAATCGTCTCCATGCTCCAAATCCATTTTAAAGCCATTTTTAAGGCATTTCGCGCATACATGAAATGAACACATTTTTCTCCAAAACTATAACAGATGCAAGCTTGTCCTGTTTGGTGGAGATGATATTTAATAAAATAAGTAGAAATCCACTAAAAGTTTTGTTTGGTTATCTTGCAATCCCGAGATAATCGTCTCCATGCTCCAAATCCATTTTAAAGCCATTTTTAAGGCATTTCGCGCATACATGAAATGAACACATTTTTCTCCAAAACTATAACAGATGCAAGCTTGTCCTGTTTGGTGGAGATGATATTTAATAAAATAAGTAGAAATCCACTAAAAGTTTTGTTTGGTTATCTTGCAATCCCGAGATAATCGTCTCCATGCTCCAAATCCATTTTAAAGCCATTTTTAAGGCATTTCGCGCATACATGAAATGAACACATTTTTCTCCAAAACTATAACAGATGCAAGCTTGTCCTGTTTGGTGGAGATGATATTTAATAAAATAAGTAGAAATCCACTAAAAGTTTTGTTTGGTTATCTTGCAATCCCGAGATAATCGTCTCCATGCTCCAAATCCATTTTAAAGCCATTTTTAAGGCATTTCGCGCATACATGAAATGAACACATTTTTCTCCAAAACTATAACAGATGCAAGCTTGTCCTGTTTGGTGGAGATGATATTTAATAAAATAAGTAGAAATCCACTAAAAGTTTTGTTTGGTTATCTTGCAATCCCGAGATAATCGTCTCCATGCTCCAAATCCATTTTAAAGCCATTTTTAAGGCATTTCGCGCATACATGAAATGAACACATTTTTCTCCAAAACTATAACAGATGCAAGCTTGTCCTGTTTGGTGGAGATGATATTTAATAAAATAAGTAGAAATCCACTAAAAGTTTTGTTTGGTTATCTTGCAATCCCGAGATAATCGTCTCCATGCTCCAAATCCATTTTAAAGCCATTTTTAAGGCATTTCGCGCATACATGAAATGAACACATTTTTCTCCAAAACTATAACAGATGCAAGCTTGTCCTGTTTGGTGGAGATGATATTTAATAAAATAAGTAGAAATCCACTAAAAGTTTTGTTTGGTTATCTTGCAATCCCGAGATAATCGTCTCCATGCTCCAAATCCATTTTAAAGCCATTTTTAAGGCATTTCGCGCATACATGAAATGAACACATTTTTCTCCAAAACTATAACAGATGCAAGCTTGTCCTGTTTGGTGGAGATGATATTTAATAAAATAAGTAGAAATCCACTAAAAGTTTTGTTTGGTTATCTTGCAATCCCGAGATAATCGTCTCCATGCTCCAAATCCATTTTAAAGCCATTTTTAAGGCATTTCGCGCATACATGAAATGAACACATTTTTCTCCAAAACTATAACAGATGCAAGCTTGTCCTGTTTGGTGGAGATGATATTTAATAAAATAAGTAGAAATCCACTAAAAGTTTTGTTTGGTTATCTTGCAATCCCGAGATAATCGTCTCCATGCTCCAAATCCATTTTAAAGCCATTTTTAAGGCATTTCGCGCATACATGAAATGAACACATTTTTCTCCAAAACTATAACAGATGCAAGCTTGTCCTGTTTGGTGGAGATGATATTTAATAAAATAAGTAGAAATCCACTAAAAGTTTTGTTTGGTTATCTTGCAATCCCGAGATAATCGTCTCCATGCTCCAAATCCATTTTAAAGCCATTTTTAAGGCATTTCGCGCATACATGAAATGAACACATTTTTCTCCAAAACTATAACAGATGCAAGCTTGTCCTGTTTGGTGGAGATGATATTTAATAAAATAAGTAGAAATCCACTAAAAGTTTTGTTTGGTTATCTTGCAATCCCGAGATAATCGTCTCCATGCTCCAAATCCATTTTAAAGCCATTTTTAAGGCATTTCGCGCATACATGAAATGAACACATTTTTCTCCAAAACTATAACAGATGCAAGCTTGTCCTGTTTGGTGGAGATGATATTTAATAAAATAAGTAGAAATCCACTAAAAGTTTTGTTTGGTTATCTTGCAATCCCGAGATAATCGTCTCCATGCTCCAAATCCATTTTAAAGCCATTTTTAAGGCATTTCGCGCATACATGAAATGAACACATTTTTCTCCAAAACTATAACAGATGCAAGCTTGTCCTGTTTGGTGGAGATGATATTTAATAAAATAAGTAGAAATCCACTAAAAGTTTTGTTTGGTTATCTTGCAATCCCGAGATAATCGTCTCCATGCTCCAAATCCATTTTAAAGCCATTTTTAAGGCATTTCGCGCATACATGAAATGAACACATTTTTCTCCAAAACTATAACAGATGCAAGCTTGTCCTGTTTGGTGGAGATGATATTTAATAAAATAAGTAGAAATCCACTAAAAGTTTTGTTTGGTTATCTTGCAATCCCGAGATAATCGTCTCCATGCTCCAAATCCATTTTAAAGCCATTTTTAAGGCATTTCGCGCATACATGAAATGAACACATTTTTCTCCAAAACTATAACAGATGCAAGCTTGTCCTGTTTGGTGGAGATGATATTTAATAAAATAAGTAGAAATCCACTAAAAGTTTTGTTTGGTTATCTTGCAATCCCGAGATAATCGTCTCCATGCTCCAAATCCATTTTAAAGCCATTTTTAAGGCATTTCGCGCATACATGAAATGAACACATTTTTCTCCAAAACTATAACAGATGCAAGCTTGTCCTGTTTGGTGGAGATGATATTTAATAAAATAAGTAGAAATCCACTAAAAGTTTTGTTTGGTTATCTTGCAATCCCGAGATAATCGTCTCCATGCTCCAAATCCATTTTAAAGCCATTTTTAAGGCATTTCGCGCATACATGAAATGAACACATTTTTCTCCAAAACTATAACAGATGCAAGCTTGTCCTGTTTGGTGGAGATGATATTTAATAAAATAAGTAGAAATCCACTAAAAGTTTTGTTTGGTTATCTTGCAATCCCGAGATAATCGTCTCCATGCTCCAAATCCATTTTAAAGCCATTTTTAAGGCATTTCGCGCATACATGAAATGAACACATTTTTCTCCAAAACTATAACAGATGCAAGCTTGTCCTGTTTGGTGGAGATGATATTTAATAAAATAAGTAGAAATCCACTAAAAGTTTTGTTTGGTTATCTTGCAATCCCGAGATAATCGTCTCCATGCTCCAAATCCATTTTAAAGCCATTTTTAAGGCATTTCGCGCATACATGAAATGAACACATTTTTCTCCAAAACTATAACAGATGCAAGCTTGTCCTGTTTGGTGGAGATGATATTTAATAAAATAAGTAGAAATCCACTAAAAGTTTTGTTTGGTTATCTTGCAATCCCGAGATAATCGTCTCCATGCTCCAAATCCATTTTAAAGCCATTTTTAAGGCATTTCGCGCATACATGAAATGAACACATTTTTCTCCAAAACTATAACAGATGCAAGCTTGTCCTGTTTGGTGGAGATGATATTTAATAAAATAAGTAGAAATCCACTAAAAGTTTTGTTTGGTTATCTTGCAATCCCGAGATAATCGTCTCCATGCTCCAAATCCATTTTAAAGCCATTTTTAAGGCATTTCGCGCATACATGAAATGAACACATTTTTCTCCAAAACTATAACAGATGCAAGCTTGTCCTGTTTGGTGGAGATGATATTTAATAAAATAAGTAGAAATCCACTAAAAGTTTTGTTTGGTTATCTTGCAATCCCGAGATAATCGTCTCCATGCTCCAAATCCATTTTAAAGCCATTTTTAAGGCATTTCGCGCATACATGAAATGAACACATTTTTCTCCAAAACTATAACAGATGCAAGCTTGTCCTGTTTGGTGGAGATGATATTTAATAAAATAAGTAGAAATCCACTAAAAGTTTTGTTTGGTTATCTTGCAATCCCGAGATAATCGTCTCCATGCTCCAAATCCATTTTAAAGCCATTTTTAAGGCATTTCGCGCATACATGAAATGAACACATTTTTCTCCAAAACTATAACAGATGCAAGCTTGTCCTGTTTGGTGGAGATGATATTTAATAAAATAAGTAGAAATCCACTAAAAGTTTTGTTTGGTTATCTTGCAATCCCGAGATAATCGTCTCCATGCTCCAAATCCATTTTAAAGCCATTTTTAAGGCATTTCGCGCATACATGAAATGAACACATTTTTCTCCAAAACTATAACAGATGCAAGCTTGTCCTGTTTGGTGGAGATGATATTTAATAAAATAAGTAGAAATCCACTAAAAGTTTTGTTTGGTTATCTTGCAATCCCGAGATAATCGTCTCCATGCTCCAAATCCATTTTAAAGCCATTTTTAAGGCATTTCGCGCATACATGAAATGAACACATTTTTCTCCAAAACTATAACAGATGCAAGCTTGTCCTGTTTGGTGGAGATGATATTTAATAAAATAAGTAGAAATCCACTAAAAGTTTTGTTTGGTTATCTTGCAATCCCGAGATAATCGTCTCCATGCTCCAAATCCATTTTAAAGCCATTTTTAAGGCATTTCGCGCATACATGAAATGAACACATTTTTCTCCAAAACTATAACAGATGCAAGCTTGTCCTGTTTGGTGGAGATGATATTTAATAAAATAAGTAGAAATCCACTAAAAGTTTTGTTTGGTTATCTTGCAATCCCGAGATAATCGTCTCCATGCTCCAAATCCATTTTAAAGCCATTTTTAAGGCATTTCGCGCATACATGAAATGAACACATTTTTCTCCAAAACTATAACAGATGCAAGCTTGTCCTGTTTGGTGGAGATGATATTTAATAAAATAAGTAGAAATCCACTAAAAGTTTTGTTTGGTTATCTTGCAATCCCGAGATAATCGTCTCCATGCTCCAAATCCATTTTAAAGCCATTTTTAAGGCATTTCGCGCATACATGAAATGAACACATTTTTCTCCAAAACTATAACAGATGCAAGCTTGTCCTGTTTGGTGGAGATGATATTTAATAAAATAAGTAGAAATCCACTAAAAGTTTTGTTTGGTTATCTTGCAATCCCGAGATAATCGTCTCCATGCTCCAAATCCATTTTAAAGCCATTTTTAAGGCATTTCGCGCATACATGAAATGAACACATTTTTCTCCAAAACTATAACAGATGCAAGCTTGTCCTGTTTGGTGGAGATGATATTTAATAAAATAAGTAGAAATCCACTAAAAGTTTTGTTTGGTTATCTTGCAATCCCGAGATAATCGTCTCCATGCTCCAAATCCATTTTAAAGCCATTTTTAAGGCATTTCGCGCATACATGAAATGAACACATTTTTCTCCAAAACTATAACAGATGCAAGCTTGTCCTGTTTGGTGGAGATGATATTTAATAAAATAAGTAGAAATCCACTAAAAGTTTTGTTTGGTTATCTTGCAATCCCGAGATAATCGTCTCCATGCTCCAAATCCATTTTAAAGCCATTTTTAAGGCATTTCGCGCATACATGAAATGAACACATTTTTCTCCAAAACTATAACAGATGCAAGCTTGTCCTGTTTGGTGGAGATGATATTTAATAAAATAAGTAGAAATCCACTAAAAGTTTTGTTTGGTTATCTTGCAATCCCGAGATAATCGTCTCCATGCTCCAAATCCATTTTAAAGCCATTTTTAAGGCATTTCGCGCATACATGAAATGAACACATTTTTCTCCAAAACTATAACAGATGCAAGCTTGTCCTGTTTGGTGGAGATGATATTTAATAAAATAAGTAGAAATCCACTAAAAGTTTTGTTTGGTTATCTTGCAATCCCGAGATAATCGTCTCCATGCTCCAAATCCATTTTAAAGCCATTTTTAAGGCATTTCGCGCATACATGAAATGAACACATTTTTCTCCAAAACTATAACAGATGCAAGCTTGTCCTGTTTGGTGGAGATGATATTTAATAAAATAAGTAGAAATCCACTAAAAGTTTTGTTTGGTTATCTTGCAATCCCGAGATAATCGTCTCCATGCTCCAAATCCATTTTAAAGCCATTTTTAAGGCATTTCGCGCATACATGAAATGAACACATTTTTCTCCAAAACTATAACAGATGCAAGCTTGTCCTGTTTGGTGGAGATGATATTTAATAAAATAAGTAGAAATCCACTAAAAGTTTTGTTTGGTTATCTTGCAATCCCGAGATAATCGTCTCCATGCTCCAAATCCATTTTAAAGCCATTTTTAAGGCATTTCGCGCATACATGAAATGAACACATTTTTCTCCAAAACTATAACAGATGCAAGCTTGTCCTGTTTGGTGGAGATGATATTTAATAAAATAAGTAGAAATCCACTAAAAGTTTTGTTTGGTTATCTTGCAATCCCGAGATAATCGTCTCCATGCTCCAAATCCATTTTAAAGCCATTTTTAAGGCATTTCGCGCATACATGAAATGAACACATTTTTCTCCAAAACTATAACAGATGCAAGCTTGTCCTGTTTGGTGGAGATGATATTTAATAAAATAAGTAGAAATCCACTAAAAGTTTTGTTTGGTTATCTTGCAATCCCGAGATAATCGTCTCCATGCTCCAAATCCATTTTAAAGCCATTTTTAAGGCATTTCGCGCATACATGAAATGAACACATTTTTCTCCAAAACTATAACAGATGCAAGCTTGTCCTGTTTGGTGGAGATGATATTTAATAAAATAAGTAGAAATCCACTAAAAGTTTTGTTTGGTTATCTTGCAATCCCGAGATAATCGTCTCCATGCTCCAAATCCATTTTAAAGCCATTTTTAAGGCATTTCGCGCATACATGAAATGAACACATTTTTCTCCAAAACTATAACAGATGCAAGCTTGTCCTGTTTGGTGGAGATGATATTTAATAAAATAAGTAGAAATCCACTAAAAGTTTTGTTTGGTTATCTTGCAATCCCGAGATAATCGTCTCCATGCTCCAAATCCATTTTAAAGCCATTTTTAAGGCATTTCGCGCATACATGAAATGAACACATTTTTCTCCAAAACTATAACAGATGCAAGCTTGTCCTGTTTGGTGGAGATGATATTTAATAAAATAAGTAGAAATCCACTAAAAGTTTTGTTTGGTTATCTTGCAATCCCGAGATAATCGTCTCCATGCTCCAAATCCATTTTAAAGCCATTTTTAAGGCATTTCGCGCATACATGAAATGAACACATTTTTCTCCAAAACTATAACAGATGCAAGCTTGTCCTGTTTGGTGGAGATGATATTTAATAAAATAAGTAGAAATCCACTAAAAGTTTTGTTTGGTTATCTTGCAATCCCGAGATAATCGTCTCCATGCTCCAAATCCATTTTAAAGCCATTTTTAAGGCATTTCGCGCATACATGAAATGAACACATTTTTCTCCAAAACTATAACAGATGCAAGCTTGTCCTGTTTGGTGGAGATGATATTTAATAAAATAAGTAGAAATCCACTAAAAGTTTTGTTTGGTTATCTTGCAATCCCGAGATAATCGTCTCCATGCTCCAAATCCATTTTAAAGCCATTTTTAAGGCATTTCGCGCATACATGAAATGAACACATTTTTCTCCAAAACTATAACAGATGCAAGCTTGTCCTGTTTGGTGGAGATGATATTTAATAAAATAAGTAGAAATCCACTAAAAGTTTTGTTTGGTTATCTTGCAATCCCGAGATAATCGTCTCCATGCTCCAAATCCATTTTAAAGCCATTTTTAAGGCATTTCGCGCATACATGAAATGAACACATTTTTCTCCAAAACTATAACAGATGCAAGCTTGTCCTGTTTGGTGGAGATGATATTTAATAAAATAAGTAGAAATCCACTAAAAGTTTTGTTTGGTTATCTTGCAATCCCGAGATAATCGTCTCCATGCTCCAAATCCATTTTAAAGCCATTTTTAAGGCATTTCGCGCATACATGAAATGAACACATTTTTCTCCAAAACTATAACAGATGCAAGCTTGTCCTGTTTGGTGGAGATGATATTTAATAAAATAAGTAGAAATCCACTAAAAGTTTTGTTTGGTTATCTTGCAATCCCGAGATAATCGTCTCCATGCTCCAAATCCATTTTAAAGCCATTTTTAAGGCATTTCGCGCATACATGAAATGAACACATTTTTCTCCAAAACTATAACAGATGCAAGCTTGTCCTGTTTGGTGGAGATGATATTTAATAAAATAAGTAGAAATCCACTAAAAGTTTTGTTTGGTTATCTTGCAATCCCGAGATAATCGTCTCCATGCTCCAAATCCATTTTAAAGCCATTTTTAAGGCATTTCGCGCATACATGAAATGAACACATTTTTCTCCAAAACTATAACAGATGCAAGCTTGTCCTGTTTGGTGGAGATGATATTTAATAAAATAAGTAGAAATCCACTAAAAGTTTTGTTTGGTTATCTTGCAATCCCGAGATAATCGTCTCCATGCTCCAAATCCATTTTAAAGCCATTTTTAAGGCATTTCGCGCATACATGAAATGAACACATTTTTCTCCAAAACTATAACAGATGCAAGCTTGTCCTGTTTGGTGGAGATGATATTTAATAAAATAAGTAGAAATCCACTAAAAGTTTTGTTTGGTTATCTTGCAATCCCGAGATAATCGTCTCCATGCTCCAAATCCATTTTAAAGCCATTTTTAAGGCATTTCGCGCATACATGAAATGAACACATTTTTCTCCAAAACTATAACAGATGCAAGCTTGTCCTGTTTGGTGGAGATGATATTTAATAAAATAAGTAGAAATCCACTAAAAGTTTTGTTTGGTTATCTTGCAATCCCGAGATAATCGTCTCCATGCTCCAAATCCATTTTAAAGCCATTTTTAAGGCATTTCGCGCATACATGAAATGAACACATTTTTCTCCAAAACTATAACAGATGCAAGCTTGTCCTGTTTGGTGGAGATGATATTTAATAAAATAAGTAGAAATCCACTAAAAGTTTTGTTTGGTTATCTTGCAATCCCGAGATAATCGTCTCCATGCTCCAAATCCATTTTAAAGCCATTTTTAAGGCATTTCGCGCATACATGAAATGAACACATTTTTCTCCAAAACTATAACAGATGCAAGCTTGTCCTGTTTGGTGGAGATGATATTTAATAAAATAAGTAGAAATCCACTAAAAGTTTTGTTTGGTTATCTTGCAATCCCGAGATAATCGTCTCCATGCTCCAAATCCATTTTAAAGCCATTTTTAAGGCATTTCGCGCATACATGAAATGAACACATTTTTCTCCAAAACTATAACAGATGCAAGCTTGTCCTGTTTGGTGGAGATGATATTTAATAAAATAAGTAGAAATCCACTAAAAGTTTTGTTTGGTTATCTTGCAATCCCGAGATAATCGTCTCCATGCTCCAAATCCATTTTAAAGCCATTTTTAAGGCATTTCGCGCATACATGAAATGAACACATTTTTCTCCAAAACTATAACAGATGCAAGCTTGTCCTGTTTGGTGGAGATGATATTTAATAAAATAAGTAGAAATCCACTAAAAGTTTTGTTTGGTTATCTTGCAATCCCGAGATAATCGTCTCCATGCTCCAAATCCATTTTAAAGCCATTTTTAAGGCATTTCGCGCATACATGAAATGAACACATTTTTCTCCAAAACTATAACAGATGCAAGCTTGTCCTGTTTGGTGGAGATGATATTTAATAAAATAAGTAGAAATCCACTAAAAGTTTTGTTTGGTTATCTTGCAATCCCGAGATAATCGTCTCCATGCTCCAAATCCATTTTAAAGCCATTTTTAAGGCATTTCGCGCATACATGAAATGAACACATTTTTCTCCAAAACTATAACAGATGCAAGCTTGTCCTGTTTGGTGGAGATGATATTTAATAAAATAAGTAGAAATCCATCTAAAAGTTTTGTTTGGTTATCTTGCAATCCCGAGATAATCGTCTCCATGCTCCAAATCCATTTTAAAGCCATTTTTAAGGCATTTCGCGCATACATGAAATGAACACATTTTTCTCCAAAACTATAACAGATGCAAGCTTGTCCTGTTTGGTGGAGATGATATTTAATAAAATAAGTAGAAATCCACTAAAAGTTTTGTTTGGTTATCTTGCAATCCCGAGATAATCGTCTCCATGCTCCAAATCCATTTTAAAGCCATTTTTAAGGCATTTCGCGCATACATGAAATGAACACATTTTTCTCCAAAACTATAACAGATGCAAGCTTGTCCTGTTTGGTGGAGATGATATTTAATAAAATAAGTAGAAATCCACTAAAAGTTTTGTTTGGTTATCTTGCAATCCCGAGATAATCGTCTCCATGCTCCAAATCCATTTTAAAGCCATTTTTAAGGCATTTCGCGCATACATGAAATGAACACAT
>NW_027444502.1:0-21880 GCF_048569485.1 Anomaloglossus baeobatrachus | reverse complement strand
GTTTTGCTAAGTATTTAAATTTTTACATGTTTTACATAGCAGTATTGTCTATATTCCTATAGTCATTGTTGCACATCTTAGCACTACAGAGTGCAATTGTCAACTCTTTGTTACTATGTTTCATTCAATTTTCACCTGTTCACACTAGAAATGTTAGGATTTGCATCAGTCTTTTTCTTAGATTACAGGGTCATGCCTTGTTATTGAGCACACCTGCTCTTCAGCCTTAGGCGATTTTAATTCTCCATTTACAGGTTCCTATCCGCCCATAAATTGTAGTTTTTTTAAGCCAAAGAGAGGCATTCATTTGTGAGGTAACCCAACAAAAAGAAGTCGCCTTGGTGTTGGCTGTTGTGCTCACATAAAACTGGCCATTTTTGTGTGCTAAGTACATCAATGTTTACATGTTTTCCATTGCTGTATTGCAGATTTATATTCCTATATTCATTGTTAAACATATCTTAACACTACAGAGTGCAACTGTCTCTTTTTTGTTACTACTGTTTTGCTCAGTATGCACCTGTTCACATTAGAAATGTTAGGATGAGCCATAAGTCTGTTTTTTAAATCCTAATGATGGCAGACCATAGTGACACTTGCTCAATACACTTGTATTGCGTGAGATCGTGCCCACTAGGAGGGTTCTGGATCTCCATAAATTTAGTAATGTGTAATAATAACATAGAAAAAAAGTATTGAACACGCTTTTTAAAATGTATTTATTACTTCATACAAAATCCTTTATTGTATGGAGAAACTAGTCACATGAATTACTCAGTTGTGATTTTTTTTTTGCCCAGTCTTCCCCACAAACACTCTTCAGGTCCTGAAGGTTCTCTGGGCTCTTTCTATGAACTTCCATAATTTTTTTATCGTATTCAGGTCAAGGTATTGTCCAGGCCATCCTAGAAGCTTTATTTTCTTTTTCTAAAGCCTATTGAGAGTTTTGTTGGCTACATGTTTGAGGTCATAGTCTTGCTGAAATGTCCACCTTTCTTTCATCTTCATCATCCTTTGAGATGATAGCAGATTTTTATCTGGAATATCGTAGTACATTTGCCCATTCAACCTTCTTTCAATCATATGACGTTTGCCTGTCCCTTTTGCTAAAAAAACAGCCCCACACCATGATGTTCCCATCTCCAAACCTTACAGTTGCTATGATGTTTTTGGAGTGGTGTGCAGTGCCTTTTGGCCTCCAAACATAGTGTGTATTACAGCATTGATTAAATGTTGGTCTCATCTGACCATACTATACTCTGAAAGTATTTCACATGCTTGTCTGAATGTTGTTGACCAAACTTTAAACACATTTGAACATGCTTTTGTGTCGCCAGGGGTTAAGGGGATACCCAGAACCGGGCCAAGGGTCGCTTCTGGAAAGGGTATCACGGTGTCGTGACCCGGTCTGTGCTCCCTGGTTCCACAATAAAAAGGGGGGTTATGTTCGTGACGCCACCCGTGGAATGTGATCAGAGATGACCACCGCTGCTGCAGAACCTCCGGGGTGATGGAAGGCAGCTTGAGATGGGACGGCTCCCCACGGGTAGAGCCTTTTCCCCGGGGCAGTATGTTAGTCTATGGGGGGAGTGCAGGACACGAGCACAATAAACAGGCAGACTCACGGTTTTGCAGTTTCTTTGTCCTTTACTGATGATGGTATTCAGCAGAGTACTGTCCACGGAGTCTGTGAGGGGTTCAGGGTTTCTCCCACCCAGCCGGGCCGTTTTGGCTTCCTTGCCTGCACTGTGTGTCTGTGGCCCTGCTGATGTGTGAACTATGCAGCCGGCTCTGCTTCTGCTCTGCTCCTAGGTACCGACCTGACAGGCAACTCGAGTCCTTACTTGTATGTTCCTGAACTCTGCGTTTGTTGCTTGTGTCTGTGGTACAGATAGAGAATGTGGAATCCTCACTTCTCTGGTGTTCACTGTGCAGTATGTAACCTGCAGTCTCGGATCCAGCATCCGTTCTGTGTGCTCCACTGGGATGAACTCAGCAATGCTCTGTCTCCCAGGAATGTTCCTCTGTGTACGCTTTCTCCTTTCCTCAGACCCTCAGCTAGGCCTGGAATTGGTCAGTGGATCCTGAGGTGAGCTAAAGCCAGCTTCCAACCTACAGATCCTTTCTCCTCAGTGCTCTGCACTGAACTTCCAAACTGAAACTACTTCTGACCATTTCCTCCCCCCCAGCAGAATGTACAGGGAAGCAGCTTGGTCTCCCCCTTCTGGCCAGGAGGTCTTGGTGTTGTGTGTGGGGAGTTAACCCTTTGTGTTGTTACTGTGGCAACCCTGGGGTGCCACATTCCCCCTTAGTGAAGAACAGTACTCCGGGACTGTGAAACAAACAAACAAGTTATGAACAACAAGTGTATATATAAATACAGAGTCTCAAAAGGAAAAAATACAAAAACCTTAAAGCTCAAAAAGAGTCCAAAATGTTCAAAAATATATAAGTGTTCATACAGTATAGTCTCTGTAGGTACTGGGCTTATTGGTCTTAACGTTGCAATTATATAAAACATTTCAATAACCAAACGCTTCTTAAAGGTGTCTCTACTCTGGTCATAAGTGCAGTAGGCCTCACGGCCCTCGGGCCACCAACAATGTGATCAAGTTGTAACTCTCCGTGCTGCCACCTTACACCACTCTTCTCTCACCTTTTCTGTACACTAAACTGTTACGGTTTTTCATATAAACATTATAACATATGTACATTTTATATGCAATTCCACATTAGTCTTTATATCTTGCTGGTATCTGACCCTGAGTACTACGCTGTGACCTGCGTACTGTTGCTGTACTGGGTGTACTTAGCATAATGGTGTGGGTGGAAGTGTACCTATTTGGTGTTTCTGGTACTTGTGAGGATGGGAGATTGACTGTAGGACTGGCAAGCTCACTGGGACCAGGAATCTGTTCTTCCTCTACGGTTTCGACTTCCAGTTCTTCTTGTCTTGAGACTTCTTGTGGTATGGGTTCTGATGGTGGTTCCACCACTTGAGGGAAGGCGATCATTGGGACTACTACTGCTCCATAGTAATTTGGCCATGTTTTTGGGAAATCTCCTAAGACTGTAGGGAATACATCTTCTTTCTTCTTGACAGGTTGTACCTGTACGGGTAAGGTGACTTCTGGTGTCTTGAGGGTTTCAGGACACGGTTTGAGTTGATCTCTTGAAACGACAGCTGATGTCCTTCCTTCATCCTTACTGATGAGACACACTTTGGGATTATCCATACTGGATGGTAAGACTGTATATGGGGTGGTTTCCCACTGATTATCCAATTTGTTCGTGCGCCGTTTCCTCTTGAGAACTTGGTCACCAGGTTGCAATGGGGTTGCTAGAGCATGCTGGTTGAAGGTTCTCTCCTGTCTTCCCCTAGCTTGTTGGAGACTTTTCTCTACGCACTCTTGTACTTGGCGATACTGCTGCTGACGTAAGGTATCCCAATTGGATTCTTGAACTTCCGCATCTGGCTTCAGAATTCCCATATCTAAATCAATTGGCAGTTTACCGGGCCTTGCACGCATGAGGTAAGCGGGGGTGCAGTTTGTAGAACTCACCGGGACATGATTGTACAAGTCCACCAAGTCTGGCAATTTCTCTGGCCATTGATTTCTTTCTGACTCTGGTAAGGTCTTCAACAGGTCAATCACAATATGGTTCATCTTCTCACATAAGCCATTTGTTTGGGGATGGTATGCTGTTGTGCGGATCTTTTTACAGCCATACATGTTGCAGAATTCTTGGAAGATCTGTGATTCGAAAGCTGGACCTTGATCTGCAAGGACTTGTTCTGGGTAACCATGGGGTCTGCAAAAGTACGTCTGGAATGCTTTAGCTGCTGTTCTAGCTGTAAGGTCTTTCACGGGTACCACCACTAAGAAGCGTGAGTAATGGTCCACGATGGTTAAGGCATAGACATAGCCGGACCGGCTTGGTGACAACTTGACGTGGTCTAATGCGACTAGCTCGAGTGGTTGCTTGGTTACTATGGACTGGAGTGGAGCTCTCTGGTTCTGTTGATCCTTTCTTCTGAGGTTGCACGGTCCGCATTTTCTACACCAATCTTCAATTGATTTCCTCATGCCAACCCAGTAGAATCTTTCTCTTAAGAGCACTTCCAACTTTTTCCAACCAAAATGACAAGCACCGTCGTGGTAAGCTTCCAGAACCATCTTGACGTCTCTCTTGGGCACGATGATCTGCCAGACCAACTCATGTGTTTTTGGATTGGTGTGCCTTCTACAGAGCTTCCCTTGGTACAGGAACAATTTACCTCTCTCCTTCCAGAGATGTTGCGTCTCAGCTGGGGCATTCTGATTAGGGTAAGCACCTTGTTGTGTAAGCAGTTCTTTCACTAGCTTCACAGCTGGATCGCTGTCTTGTGTGTCAGCCCATCCGTGGTGTGCTAATGGGTTGAGAGTTGCCTGCTGTTGTTTTTGGTAGACACTCGGTTGATACTGTCCCACCTTAGGACGGTGAAAGGCCGGCAGCTCAATTTCTTCCAGTCCCTCCGGTTCCTCTTCCACGTTCCCCGAGTGTGGCATCCGGGATAAGGCATCTGCATTCCCATTCTTGTGGCCTGCCCTGTACTTGATGACAAAGTTGTAGTTTGACAGTCGGGCTATCCATCGCTGTTCCAGCGCACCTAATTTTGCCGAGTCAAGGTGGGTCAACGGATTGTTGTCAGTAAAGATGGTAAATTCTGCAGCTGCCAGGTAGTGTTTGAAACGTTCTGTTACAGCCCAAACTACTGCCAGTAGTTCTAACTTGAAGGAGCTGTAATTCTCTGGGTTTCTTTCTGTAGGCCGGAGCTTCCTGCTTGCAAAGGCAATAACTTTCTCCTTGCCTTCCTGCTTTTGAGACAATACTGCTCCCAGTCCTACGTTGCTGGCATCCGTGTACAAAATGAAGGGTTGATGGTAATCTGGATATGCCAGGATCTCTTCTCCTGTCAGTGCCCACTTCAACTTCTTAAAGGACTCTTCTCTCTCATCACTCCACTGGAAAGGAGGATTTCGGGCTGCAGACTTCTTTGACTGTCCTACCAGGATGTCTTGTAGGGGAGCTGCTAGCTTCGTGAACCCTTTTATAAATCTTCTATAGTAGCCTACCAGTCCCAGGAATTGCCTCACCTCTTTCACGCTGGTGGGTCTCGGCCAATCTCTGATCACGGTAACTTTTTCAGGATCTGGTGCTACCCCTTCTGAGCTCACGACATGTCCCAGGTACTGTACCCTTGGCTTTAGAAGGTGACACTTGGATGGCTTGATTTTCATGCCGTATCCGGATAAGGCTTCAAACACTTCTGCCAGGTCTTGTAGATGCTGTTCATAGGTCTTGGAGTAGACTATGACGTCATCCAGGTACAGGAGGACAGTTTCAAAGTTCTTATGTCCTAGGCAGCACTCCATCAGTCGCTGGAAGGTTCCAGGTGCATTGCAGAGTCCAAACGGCATACAATTGAACTCACAGAGGCCCATAGGCGTGGTGAACGCTGTCTTCTCCTTATCAGCCTCTGCCACAGGAACTTGCCAATACCCACTAGTCAGATCTAGGGTGGAAAAGTAAGTAGCGGATTTTAATGCAGCCAATGACTCTTCTATCCTAGGTAATGGGTATGCATCCTTGTGTGTAATGCGGTTGATCCGTCTGTAGTCTACACACATCCTCATGGTCCCGTCTTTTTTCTTAACTAGCACTAGTGGGGCTGCCCAGGGGCTACAACTGTCTCTTATTACCCCTGCTTCTTTCATTTCTTTGAGCATGTCTTTGGCGCATTGGTAGTGAGCCGGTGGTACTGGTCTATACCTCTCCTTTATGGGTGGATGGTTACCTGTGGGTATAGTGTGCTCTACCCCTTTGATCTGCCCAAAGTCTAATGGGTGTTTGCTAAATATTTGTTCATATTTTTTCACTACCCTGTATACTCCATGCTTTTGATGGGAGGGTGTAGAATCGGTGCCTACATGTAGCTTTTGGCACCAATCCTCCAGCTTTCCCTCTGAGCCATTGTCTTCCGCCTGACTTGACGGCTTCAAGGGCTCAACGGTGGTGATGGCGTTGTTATCAACCGTATATAGCTTAGCCATGGTAGCATACTTTGGTAGGGTGACCTCATCTTCCCCACAATTTAGAAGGCGTATTGGCACTCTTCCCCTGTGTACCTCAACTATTCCTCTGGCCGTCAGTACAGTGGGCCTACTGTCTGAGTACACGGGTTCTACCAGGGCCTGATAGTCTCGCCCTCTGATGCCTATTGCAGCTCTACACCAGACCAGCATTTCAGTTTTGGGAGGAATTACAATAGGTATTGGGTCACTTACCCTTGCACTGCCAATTTCACCTCCTGACATTTCTACCTGCTGCTTCAGCATCAAGGCTTTAAGTTCCTTCTGCAGGACTCTCTGTTGCCCAGGTTTGGCAGTCTCGACGATCTGCTGCAAGACAGTAATTACCTCTGCAAAACAATTTTCAATTACATTCATTCCTAGGAGCATAGTTGGTTCACGTTCTCGTCGGTCAACATCAACAATGATAATACCCTGATTCTGCAATTCTACTCTCCCAATCTTAATGGTCATTTCTCTGAAACCAACCTGTGGTACTAATTCACCATTGCTAGCCCATATATTCAATGCAACATTAGATGGACCACTGCTAACGTCTGAATCAGCCCAGTACCTCTTATAAAGGACATGCGGAATTGATGATATTTGGGAACCAGTGTCCAGCAAGGCGTTGAGCGGAATGCCATCCAGCACGATGGGGATGACTGGACGTCCCCCCACATACTTGTCGTGCCAGGGTGAAGGGCCTTGAGAGTTCATTCCTGAGGAGCGGCCCGCCTCCCCAGGGGATCCCCATTTAAAGCACATTCACGGGCAAAGTGACCTGGCTCATTGCAACGGCGGCAAATGGGCTGTCCATCCGGCTGGTAGCGGTCGCTGGGTCGTCCTCTCGTCGCTTGGTATCTCCTAGGCCTCATCCATGGGACATCCTCCTTGCTGGTCGCCAGCTCAATCTTGGGTGCAGACTTGGATCCACGCAGCTCCTGGACGATTCTAGCCATGGAAGCAACAGTGTCTGTAAGGGCTTCAAGCTTTTGATGGAGAGCCTCATTAGTGATCGGCTCCAGGTGGTTAGCAGCAGCCGCTGACATGGCCGATGTCACCGGCACTACTGGCTGCTGGGGTGCCACTGTAAGGTGTTGAACAGAGTCTATATCCTGCGGCTCCTCCACCTGCTGGAGGCGGATGGCTCTATCCTTTAGCTGGGCAAATGTTAGTCCTGGATCCTGGATCACCATCATGCTCAGTTGTCCCCGGTGGGAAGGGGATGAGAGTCCATCCAGGAATTGGTCTATCAGCAGCTTATCTGCTCCAGGGGCTAAGGCAGGTTCTGCTAATTTAAGTGCTCTGAGCGCCTCCTGCAAGTTTAAGGCAAAGTCTCTTGCGCTCTCTCTAGGTTTTTGCTTGCATCCAAAGAACCTCATTTTAGCCCGGCTGCCAGCAGTGGATTCAAAAGCTGCTTTTAGTCCAGCTATTATATGCTCTACAGTGTCCTTTGCATCGTCCGGCCAGGATGTAGCCTCCCGCTGGGCATTGCCAGTTAACTGTCCCATAAGCATACCAACACGCTGGGCTTCTGTCAGGGGGTACATGCTGTAGTAGATTTTTAGCTTTCCGATAAAGTCATTAAGTGTGTTGGGCTCACCTGAGTACTGCGGCAGCCACACTGCACCCGGGGTGTACGGCATCAGGAACGGCATGATAGGTGCCGCTGCACCGCCGGGTACAACAGCGTCTCCCTGCTGCGACATCTTTGCGCCCCCTTAGTTAATTTCACCAGTCTTCTTGACAGCAAGCCTGGGACACTTTTCTGCGTTTCCGTTCGGGTCGCAGCACCTCCTCTGCAAGCGGTAGGCGGAGTCTTAGTTTAGGCGCGATGTTTTCCCGCGCATAGCAGGTAATGGCGTGATTAAAGATGGCGCCTGGAAAATGTTACCAATGATGTTTTTGGATTTTTCCAGGTATCTTTGCAAAGTTTAAAGTCCGTTCTTTGTTGCAACAATTCACAGTGCAAGTCTTTTATGCGATGCAACAAGTCTTTACAGGCGCACGTCACCCGGGTTGCAGCCGGGTCCAGTCCGCATCCTGTTCGTGACGCCAAAGTTGTGTCGCCAGGGGTTAAGGGGATACCCAGAACCGGGCCAAGGGTCGCTTCTGGAAAGGGTATCACGGTGTCGTGACCCGGTCTGTGCTCCCTGGTTCCACAATAAAAAGGGGGGTTATGTTCGTGACGCCACCCGTGGAATGTGATCAGAGATGACCACCGCTGCTGCAGAACCTCCGGGGTGATGGAAGGCAGCTTGAGATGGGACGGCTCCCCACGGGTTGAGCCTTTTCCCCGGGGCAGTATGTTAGTCTATGGGGGGAGTGCAGGACACGAGCACAATAAACAGGCAGACTCACGGTTTTGCAGTTTCTTTGTCCTTTACTGATGATGGTATTCAGCAGAGTACTGTCCACGGAGTCTGTGAGGGGTTCAGGGTTTCTCCCACCCAGCCGGGCCGTTTTGGCTTCCTTGCCTGCACTGTGTGTCTGTGGCCCTGCTGATGTGTGAACTATGCAGCCGGCTCTGCTTCTGCTCTGCTCCTAGGTACCGACCTGACAGGCAACTCGAGTCCTTACTTGTATGTTCCTGAACTCTGCGTTTGTTGCTTGTGTCTGTGGTACAGATAGAGAATGTGGAATCCTCACTTCTCTGGTGTTCACTGTGCAGTATGTAACCTGCAGTCTCGGATCCAGCATCCGTTCTGTGTGCTCCACTGGGATGAACTCAGCAATGCTCTGTCTCCCAGGAATGTTCCTCTGTGTACGCTTTCTCCTTTCCTCAGACCCTCAGCTAGGCCTGGAATTGGTCAGTGGATCCTGAGGTGAGCTAAAGCCAGCTTCCAACCTACAGATCCTTTCTCCTCAGTGCTCTGCACTGAACTTCCAAACTGAAACTACTTCTGACCATTTCCTCCCCCCCAGCAGAATGTACAGGGAAGCAGCTTGGTCTCCCCCTTCTGGCCAGGAGGTCTTGGTGTTGTGTGTGGGGAGTTAACCCTTTGTGTTGTTACTGTGGCAACCCTGGGGTGCCACACTTTTGTTCAGCAATGGAGGCTTGCGTGGTGAGCATGCATACAGGTCACGGAGATTGAATGCATTAGTTATAGTTTTCTTTTAAACAATTGTACCTGCTGATTCCTGGTCTTTCAGCAGCTCTCCACAGGTATTTGTTGGCTCTTGGACAAGTCTTCTGAAAATTATTTTTACTCCACTTTTGAAATCTTGTGGGGAGCACCTGGTTTATGGTGAATTGATGTTCTTTCCACTTTCGGCTTATGGCCCCAACAGTGCTCACTGTAATCTTCAGTAGTTTAGAAATTCTTCTGTAACCAATGCCATCAGTGTGTTTTGCAACACTACTGTTGCAAAGATCTTGAGACTGCTCACTAGTTTTACCCATCGTGAAATGTTAATTGTGTGGCATATTGGTAGTGAGACACCTTTTTATAGCCATCGGTGGAACCAGATGACATTATTTTTCATTAAGGCTAAGTTTTAATGATCAGGATCAGTTGAGTTTTTGATGCTTCAGAATTTCAACACCATCTCCAAACCTTAGTTTACGTGTGTTTTTTCATTGCATTTTTGTGTGCATTCCTGACACTGTATTTTTATCACATTTTTGACACTGCATCTCCTGCCTATGTTTGGTGTGTTATCCTTTAACCCCTTAACGACCTTTGACGTACTGAGTACGTCATGGTGACATGGTGCTAAACGACCCATGACGTACTCAGTACGTCATGGCGAAATCGCGGTCCCGGAGCCCCGGGGAGTGAAATTTGTTTACTTAAACGGTAGATTCGGGAAGGAGGGGACCTCTGCCTGACCTCAGGAGGGGTGGTGCCTCCTCCCCGAACCTACAGAGGCTGTGATTGGCTGACAAATGCCGCTCAGCCAATTACAGTCACTATAATGTGTCAGCCATTGAAAATGGCTGACACATTGAAATCCAGCCATAATCAGTGCTGCTGTAGCACTGATGACTGGCTGGAGCTGGGTGAACTTTGTTTCACCCGCCCCCAGCTCTGATTGGAGAGACCGGCCTTGTGACCGATCTCTCCAAATCACTGTGGATCTTGTGCCGGTGACCTGTATGTGACCGCTACCCTCAGCTTCACTCCGTCCGTGACAGCTGATGAGAGCGGTCGCTGTAGGTTCCCATCGGTAAGTTATAGCCCCCCCCGATCCACCGCTGCTGCCCGCCGATCCACCACTGCTCCCCGCCGATCCACCGCTGCTCCCCGCCGATCCACCGCTGCTCCCCGCCGATCCACCGCTGCTGTCCGCCGATCCACTGCTGCTGCCCGCTGATCCACCGCTGCTGCCCGCCGATCCACCGCTGCTGCCCGCCGATCCACCGCTGCTGCCCGCCGATTCACCGCTGCTCCCCACGATCCACCACTGCTCCCCGCCACGCCGCTGTTCCCGCCGCTGTCCCTGCCCGCCACGCCGCTGTTCCCGCCGCTGTCCCTGCCCGCCATGCCGCTATTCCCGCCGCTGTCCCTGCCCGCCACGCCGCTATTCCCGCCACTGTCCCTGCCCGCCACGCCGCTATTCCCGCCACTGTCCCTGCCCGCCACGCCGCTATTCCCGCCACTGTCCCTGCCCGCCACGCCGCTATTCCCGCCACTGTCCCTGCCCGCCACGCCGCTTTACACGCCGCTGTCCCCGCCGCCACCGTCCCCTTTCAGTCGCACCCACCTTTTTCAGCCGCCGCTGCACCCGATCGGCCGCCGCCTCCATCGGCTGCCACTGCACCTAATCGGCTGCCGCCTTCCATGTGCTGATTCCCCTCCATGTGCTGATTCCCCTCCATGTGCTGATTCCCCTCCATGTGCTGATTCCCCTCCATGTGCTGCCTACTCTCCCCCCTCCCTCCATGTGCTGCCTCCTCTCCCCCCTCCCTCCATGTGCTGCCTCCTCTCCCCCCTCCCTCCATGTGCTGCCTCCTCTCCCCCCCTCCCTCCATGTGCTGCCTCCTCTCCCCCCCTCCCTCCATGTGCTGCCTCCTCTCCCCCCCTCCTTCCATGTGCTGCCTCCTCTCCCCCCTCCCTCCATGTGCTGCCTCCTCTCCCCCCTCCCTCCATGTGCTGCCTCCTCTCCCCCCCCTCCATGTGCTGCCTCCTCTCCCCCCCTCCCTCCATGTGCTGCCTCCTCTCCCCCCCTCCCTCCATGTGCTGCCTCCTCTCCCCCCCTCCCTCCATGTGCTGCCTCCCCTCCCCCCTCCCTCCATGTGCTGCCTCCCCTCCCCCCTCCCTCCATGTGCTGCCTCCCCCCCCCTCCCTCCATGTGCTGCCTCCCCCCCCCCTCCCTCCATGTGCTGCCTCCCCCCCCTCCCTCCATGTGCTGCCTTCCCCCCCCTCCATGTGCCATCGCTCTCTCCCATCAGACTCTGCCCACCTCCCTGATCTGCTGCCTGCTCTCTCCCATCCTTTTCACCCTCCTTCATCTGCTGCCTTTTCTGTCTGCTGTGATCCTGCTGCCTAGATCAATCCTGTAAGGTAGCTATCCCCAATCTCACCTCCCACCCCCCCATCCTCCGCCGCTCCTCCATCCGCTGCGCCCTTTCCCATCCTCCATCCGCTGCGCCTTTTCTCATCTGCCGCTCCTCCATCCGCTTCGCCTTTTCTCATCTGCCGCTCCTCCATCCGCTGCGCCTTTTCTCATCTGCCGCTCCTCCATCCGCTGCGCCTTTTCTCATCTGCCGCTCCTCCATCCGTTACGCCTTTTCTCATCTGCCGCTCCTCCATCCGCTGCGCCTTTTCTCATCTGCCGCTCCTCCATCCGCTGCGCCTTTTCTCATCTGCCGCTCCTCCATCCGCTGCGCCTTTTCTCATCCTCTGCCGCTCTTCCATCCGCTGCGCCTTTTCCCATCCTCTGCCACTCCTCCATCCGCTGCGCCTTTTCCCATCCGCTGCGCCTTTTCCGAGCCACCATCCGCTGCGCCCTTTCTCATCTGCCGCCCCTCCATCCGCTGCCGCGCCCTCTTGCATCGCATTATCCAGCGCAGTTGCTCGCTTCCAGACTGCAGTGGATGATGCGATGCGAGACTCGTGCATTGCTCTCACGTTTGGCACTGGTCTTAGTGGCAGGCGCTCATTTTTTTTTTTTTTTTTTTTTTACTGATGTCTGTATTTTTTATTTTGCCAAACTAATTTTTTTTGTATGGGGGGGGTCTAGTTTCCAAAATGGGATCACATGTGGGGGAGCTCCATTGTTTAGGCACCTCAGGGGGTCTCCAAATGAAACATGGCGTCTGCTAATAATTCCAATCAATTTTACTGTGAAATGGCGCTCCTTCTCTTCTGAGCCCCGCCGTACGCCCAAACAATTGATTTCCACCACATATGAGGTATCGTCGTACTCAGGAGAAATTGCACAATACATTTTATGGTGCATTTTTTCTGATACCTTTGTGGAAAAAAAAGCTACCTGTTTGAAAAAACAATTTTGTGGTAAAAAAAAGAATAAAATATTTTCACGGCTGAACATTACAAACGTTTGTGAAGCCTCCAGGGGTTCAAAGTGCTCACTAAACAGCTAGATAAATTCCATGAGGGGTCTAGTTTCCAAAATGGGGTCAATTGTGGGGGAGCTCCATTGTTTAGGCACTTCAGGGGGGTCTCCAAACGCAACATGGCGTCCGCTAATAATTCCAACCAATTTTGCTGTGAAATGGCGCTCCTTGCCTTCCGAGTCCTGCCGTGCGCCCAAACATTTGATTTCCACCACATATGGGGTATCTGCGTACTCAGGAGAAATTGCACAATACATTTTATGGTGCGTTTTTTCTGATACCCTTGTGGAAAAAAAGCTACCTGTTTGAAAAAACAATTTTGTGGTAAAAAAAAGAATAAAATATTTTCACGGCTGAACATTACAAACGTTTGTGAAGCCTCCAGGGGTTCAAAGTGCTCACTAAACAGCTAGATAAATTCCATGAGGGGTCTAGTTTCCAAAATGGGGTCAATTGTGGGGGAGCTCCATTGTTTAGGCACTTCAGGGGGGTCTCCAAACGCAACATGGCGTCCGCTAATAATTCCAACCAATTTTGCTGTGAAATGGCGCTCCTTGCCTTCCGAGTCCTGCCGTGCGCCCAAACATTTGATTTCCACCACATATGGGGTATCTGTGTACTCAGGAGAAAATGCACAATGCATTTAAAGGGGGAAATTTTTTCCTGATACCCTTGTGATAAAAAAAGCTACCTGGTTGAAGCAACAGTTTTGTGGTAAAAAAAAATTTTTTTCTTTTCACGGCTCAACGTTATAAACTTCTGTGAAGCCCCCAGGGGTTCAAAGTGCACATCAAACATCTAGAAAAAATATTTGAGGGCTCTAGTTTCCAAAATGGGGTCACTTATGGGGGAGCTCCATTGTTTAGGCACCTCGGGGAGTCTTCAAACCCGACATGGCGTCCGCTAATGAGTGCAGCTAATTTTGCACTCAAAAATTCAAATGGCGCTCCTTGCCTTCCGAGTCCTGCTGTGTGCCCAAACATTTGATTACCACCACATATGGGGTATCTGCGTACTCAGGAGAAAATGCACAATACATTTTATGGTGCATTTTTTCCTGATACCCTTGTGATAAAAAAGCTACCTGGTTGAAGCAACAGTTTTGTGGTAAAAAAAATTTTTTTTCTTTTCACGGCTCAACGTTATAAACTTCTGTGAAGCCCCCAGGGGTTTAAAGTGCACATCAAACATCTAGAAAAAATATTTGAGGGCTCTAGTTTCCAAAATGGGGTCACTTATGGGGGAGATCCATTGTTTAGGCACCTCGGGGAGTCTTCAAACCCGACATGGCGTCCGCTAATGAGTGCAGCTAATTTTGCACTCAAAAATTCAAATGGCGCTCCTTGCCTTCCGAGTCCTGCTGTGTGCCCAAACATTTGATTACCACCACATATGGGGTATCTGCGTACTCAGGAGAAAATGCACGATACATTTTATGATGCATTTTTCCTGATACCCTTGTGAAAATACTAATTTTTATGGCTAAAGTAACATTTTTGTGTTAAAAAAGTAAAATTTTCATTTTTTCGTCTACATTGCTTTGGTTGCTGTGAAGCTCCTAAAGGGTTAATAAACTTCTTGGATGTGGTTTTGAGCAGAGTGAGGGTTTCAGATTTTAGAATTGGGTCACTTTTGGGTATTTTCTGTCGCCTAGGTTTCTCAAATCACTCCAAATGTGATGTGGTACCTAAAAAATTTTTTTTTGTAAATTTTGTTGGAAAAATGAGAAATTGGTGATGAACTTTGAACCCTTCTAACTTCCTAACGGAAATTTTTTTTTTTTTCAAAAATTGCGCTGGTGTAAAGTAGACATGTGGGAAATGTTATTTAGTAACTTTTTTGTGTGACATATCTCTCAGATTTATGGGCAAAAAATTTCAAATTTTGAAAATTGCAAAATTTTCAAAATTTTCGCCAAATTTCCGAAATTTTCACAAATAAACGCAAAACATATTGGCCTAAGTTTACCACTGACATGAAGTACAATATGTCACGAAAAAAACAATCTCAGAATCGCCAGGATCCGTTGAAGTGTTCCAGAGCTATAACCTGTCAAAGTGACACTGGTCAAAATTGCAAAAAATGGCCGGGTCTTTAAGGTGAAAACAGGCTGGGGGCTGAAGGGGTTAAAGAAAGCTGTTTTGTTTTTTTAAACTTCCTGTTATTGACATAATTAGGTTCAGATTACATGCTTTTTTGATGTGTTTCCACCTTGTAAATACATCCAAACCAGATGTGAGTATTTAACATGCAGATTTTCTGCATCTATTGCAAGTTTATGGAAAAATTGGTCGGTCTATCTCTCTCTGTCGGTCGGTCTCTCCCTCTCACCCTTTCTCTCATACTCACCGATCACTGGCGCAGCGCGGCGTTGCACAGCTGTCACACTGCTCCAGTGGCTTCTCCTGCTTTTGAAAATGCCGGCCGCTCATTATTCCATCTCATATTTACTGCTTCCCCCACCCACCGCCACCTATGATTGGTTGCAGTCAGACGAGCCCCCACGCTGAGTGACAGCTGTCACACTGCAATGAATCATAGCCACCGGTGGGTGGGTCTATATCGTGCAGTAAAATAAATAAATAAATAGTTTTAAAAAAAAGTGTGCGGTCCCCCCCAATTTTGATACCAGCCAAGGTAAAGCCACACAGCTGAGGGCTAGTATTCTCAGGATGGTGACAGTCCCGGGACTCTACCCGATAGTGAACTCGGGTGAAGCTATGACGTCACTGCTGCGGACCCCTGTGTCGTGGCACTGACCTCAGATGTTCATCTGAGTTCATGACAGCACACAGAGACAGAGCCACGGGATGACAATAAAGTCGGGTGAAGTTCATCCGAGTTCACTCTCATTGCAAGGCTCTGTCTGGTGTCAGTGGGCATGTAGCAGAGCTGAATCGCCATGGGACCGCACTGTCAAAAATGCATCCAAAATGCATGTAAAATACATGCAAAATGCATCCAAAATGCATGCGCATGTCAAACACAGTGTTTACAGTTGTCAGAGGGTGCATTCTTTTGACAATTACAGAACGCAGCATGTGCACATACCCTTACTGACACAATTAAATGTCTGCTGTTTATAAATTAGGTATTTTAGCAGCAGAGGAAGTGGACAGTCCAAAACAATGGCTTAAAATGACATGTCACTGTCAGAGGATAAGTGTGATGTGCCAAATATTCAGAGTCAGACTGGCTACAGGAGGAACCTCCAGTAATATCTGGCCTGGCCACGGTTACCTGCACTGAACTCTGGAGCTCTCACTTGAGCTCCGGAGTGCATCCTGGACTGAACTCGGGGTTTGCATTACTGAACTGCAAGCGCCGACTGATTCCTCGACGATTGTGGTTCAGTTCATGGCAGCTGCGGACAAGAGATGAGCCACCCCCCTAGTGTTCGAGTTCGGTTCGTCGAACGGTGGGTGTGTTTGTCGGACGTTCGACAAACACCTTTGAACCCCATTGAAAATAATGGCAGGCAAACACAAACACATACAAACACATAGGAAACACAAAAAAAAAGGTTCTACTTACTAGCGTAGAAGCCACAGGACAAATCAGGAGGTGCATGGATCGATCCAGTTGAGCCAGTTTTGGTATGAAGTACGTATACACAGAGTAAACTCCTTCTATGGTGTCCAAAAGTGAAACTACGCAGAAGTACTTACAGGGCAAGGACATATGACATACACAGCCAATGACACATGCCCTTGCTTGTGTGCAAAAAAATGCACTTTGCTGTGTGTGTGTGATTGGCTGACAGCCTGCACCGCCCCAACTGTACGCGCGGTTAGGAAAAAAAAATGGAGATCGACATTATTTCAGGAAACCCCCCCCCCCCCGCACACTATACACTGAATTTGGATATTATTATTAACATTGCGCACATTGCGTAGTGTCCATGCGTATAATTCTGCAGCGATTTGGCAAAATTGATGCAGAATGTATGCACGTTGGATGATTGCTCTGCCATTCAGCTCGGCTCCATGCCCACTGCACTCATCATCACCGCACACACGCAAGCACTACTGCCCCATCATCATCACAGCACAAACCCCGGCAGTACCAACCCATCATCATCCCTGCACACACCCCGGCACTACCGCCACCTCATCGTCACCGCACACACGCAAGCACTACCGTCCCCATCATCATCCCCACACACCCCGGTACTACCGCACCCATCATCACCGCACTCATGCAAGCACTACCGCCCCCATCATCATCACCGCACACACCCCGGCAGTACCACGCCCATCATCATCACCGCACAGACGCAAGCACTACCGCCCCCATCATCATCACTGCACACACCCCCATCATCATCACCGCACACACACAAGCACTACCGCCCCATCATCATCACCGCACACACCCCGGCAGTACTGCCCCCATCATCATCACCGCACACACGCAAGCACTACCACCCCCATCATCATCCCCTCACACACCCCGGCACTACAGCACCCATCATTACCGTACACATGCAAGCACTACTGCCCCATCATTATCACCACACACACCCCGGCAGTACCGTCCCCATCATCATCACCGCACACACGCAAGCACTACCGCCCCCATCATCATCACCGCACACACCCCGGCACTACTGCATGCATCATCACCGCACACTCACAAGCACTACCGCCCCATCATCATCACCGCACACACCCCGGCAGTACTGCCCCCATCATCATCACCGCACACACGCAAGCACTACCGTCCCCATCATCATCCCCGCACACCCCGGTACTACCGCACCCATCATCACCGCACTCATGCAAGCACTACCGCCCCCATCATCATCACCGCACACACCCCGGCAGTACCACGCCCATCATCATCACCGCACACACGCAAGCACTACCGCCCCCATCATCATCACTGCACACACCCCCATCATCATCACCGCACACACACAAGCACTACCGCCCCATCATCATCACCGCACACACCCCGGCAGTACCACGCCCATCATCATCACCGCACACACGCAAGCACTACCGCCCCCATCATCATCACTGCACACACCCCCATCATCATCACCGCACACTCACAAGCACTACCGCCCCATCATCATCACCGCACACACCCCGGCAGTACTGCCCCCATCATCATCACCGCACACACGCAAGCACTACCACCCCCATCATCATCCCCTCACACACCCCGGCACTACAGCACCCATCATTACCGTACACATGCAAGCACTACTGCCCCATCATTATCACCACACACACCCCGGCAGTACCGTCCCCATCATCATCACCGCACACACGCAAGCACTACTGCCCCCATCATCATCACCGCACACACCCCGGCACTACTGCATGCATCATCACCGCACACTCACAAGCACTACCGCCCCATCATCATCACCGCACACACCCCGGCAGTACTGCCCCCATCATCATCACCGCACACACGCAAGCACTACCACCCCCATCAACATCCCCTCACACACTCCGGCACTACAGCACCCATCATTACCGTACACATGCAAGCACTACTGCCCCATCATTATCACCACACACACCCCGGCAGTACCGTCCCCATCATCATCCCTGCACACACCCCGGCACTACCGCCCCCATCATCATCACCGCACACATGCAAGCACTACCGCCCCATCATCATTCCCGCACACACACCGGCACTACCGCACCCATCATCACCGCACACACACAAGCACTACCGCACCCATCATCATCACCGCACACACCCCGGCACTACCGCACCCATCATCACCGCACACACGCAAGCACTACCGCCCCCATCATCATCACCACACACACCTCAGCAGTACCACCCCCATCATCATCCCCGCACACACCCTGGCACTACCACTCCCATCATCTTCACTGCACACACGCAGGCACTACCGCCCCCATTATCATCCCCGCACACACCCCGGCACTACCGCACGCATCATCACCGCACACTCACAAGCACTACCGCCCCCATCATCATCACCGCACACACCCCGGCAGTACTGCCCCCATCATCATCCCCGCACAAACCCCGGCAGTACCGCATCCGTCATCACCACACACACGCAAGCACTACCGCCTCCATCATCATCCCCGCACACACGCAGGCACTACCTGAGTGAAGTCTTCAGTTGCTGCGTGGAGCTGACACAGAGCGGTCGTGTTCTACGGCACTGCTTGTCAGCTTCATGTAGCAGAGCTGAAAGCGTCATGTGGATTACGTCAGACCTGGATGTGTGTTTAGGGATTAATAAAGTGGTAAATGAGGGGGGGTTGTCTTTTATTCAAAATAAAGGATTTTTCATTGTGTGTGTTTATTTACTTTCACTTACAGGTTAATCATGGAAGGTATCTCGGTGAGACACCTGCCATGTTTAACCTAGGACTTAGTGGAAGCTATAAGCTGCCATTTAACTTCTTATTACCCCGATTGCCACCACACCAGGGCAATTCGGGATGAGCCGGGTAAAGTTCCGGGACTGTCGCATCTAATGGATGCGGCAATTCCGGGTGGCTGCTGGGTGATATTGTTAGGGTGGTGTGCTGACCATAATGTGGGGCTTCCCATCCTGACAATACTAGCCTCCAGCCATGTGGCTTTATCTTGGCCGGTATCAAAATTGGGGGGGACCGCAGTTTTTCTTTTTTTAATTATTTATTTATTTATTTTACTGCACGATATAGACCTGCCCACCGGCGGCTGAGATTGGTTGCAGTGAGACAGCTGTCACTCAGCGTGGGGACGCGTCTGACTGCAACCAATCATGGGCGCCGGTGGGTGGTGAGAAAGCAGGGAATACGAGATTGAATAATGAGCGGCAGCCATTTTCAAAAGAGGAAAAGCCGCCAGAGCTTTGTGACAGCCGTGCAGCTGATCGGTGAGTAGGAAAGAGAGGGGGATTGTGCTGGGGATGCAGGACACATGCAAATACGCAACGTGTGCCCATAGCCTTACTGTGAAAAGCCACGCTTTTGGTAATCAAACCGTTATCGAAAGTTAGCTCGAACTGTCGAATGTGAAGCAAATCGTTTGAGTTCGTCGAACAACTCGAACATCGCCCGAAAAAACTCGAATTTGAAATTGGCAAATGGTTCGATTCGAACATCGCTCATCTCTACTGTGGACAGGCCGGGCTGAACTCCAAAGCTGTGACATGAACTGAACCGCAATCACAGTGGAATCATTCGGCGCTTGTGGTTCAGCCCTGCAAACCCCGAGTTCAATCCAGGCTGCACTCCGGAGCTCAGGTGAGAGCTCCAGAGTTCACTGCAGGTAACCACTGGCAGGCCTGGTGTTACTGGAGGTTCCTCCGGTAGCCAGTCCGATTCTGCATATTTTCCATTATGCCTACCAATTCCTCCCCATAGGCTTACCAGAGACAAAGGAGGCCAATTGTAGCTTGCAAATTGTAAAAATAAGGACCAGAAAACAAAAAATGATAGGTAGGTGCACATGATAGTCAAAAAGGGATATTGTAATTAACTCCCGCCAGGAGAGATAAGCAGATCTGTAGTTGTACTAGGGGGCTGCAAAAGGAAGCAAAATGGGGCTGCAAAAGGAAGCAAAATGGTGGCAAGACATATGCCCTGCAAAGGAATGTTAATAGGGAAATGACTTACAGGGGTTCCTGTCACCATAGCAATCATGATTGATTAAATAGGAAGCAAATTAATAAAATAAAAATTTTAATAGTTCCCCCACAGAGACAAACTTTTAGGAGTACCACCACAAAGCCTCTTTTCAAAGTTCCCCCACAGAGCCTAGTGCAGAGTGCCTTCACAGAGCCTATATTCAGAGTACCTTTACAGAGCTTGTTTTCAGAGTTCCCCTACAGAACCAAGATTTTAAGAGTGCCACCACTGAGGATGTTTTCAGAGTCCCCCCCCCCACCGCAGAGTAAACATTTTAAGAGTGCTGCAACAGAGACTGTTTTCAGAGTTCTCCTAAAGAGACAAAATTTTAAGTGTGCCCAAAGAGAGCCAAAAGTTTTAGGCTATGTGCGCACGTTGCGTACAGTCACTGCAGAAATTTCTGCAGCGATCTGAAGAGCACACGTGCGCTTCAAATCGCTGCAGAAAATGTCCGCAGTGAAAAAAAAAAAAAGCCGATTTCATGCGCTCTGACTGCAGCTCCTGCCATAGACAGAGCAGGGGCTGCCGGCAAAGCGCACGGAAGAAGTGACATGTTACTTCTTAGAGCGCGCGCTTCGGGCAGCAGCCGAAGCGCTACGCTCTAAAATGCCACGTGCGCACTGCCCCTGCACAATCTCCATAGATTATGTAGGGGACGCAGGATGCATGCAGTTACGCTGCGCTACAAAGCGCAGCGTAACTGCATGTAATTACGCAACGTGCGCACATAGCCTAAAGGCTGTCCCCACAGAGCCTATTTTCAGAGTTCCCTTCCAGAGTCAAAATTTAAGAGTTCCACCACAAAGCCTGTTATCAAAGTTCCATCTCAGAATCAAAATTTTAAGAATGGTGCCACAGAGCCAACATTTCTAAAAGTGCCCCATCAAGGGCGTATTTTCAGAGTTTGCCCACAGAGCCTTTTTTTAGAATGCCCACACAAAGCTTTTAAGATTACCCCAAGGAGCCTGGTGCAGAGTGACCACAGCTTTTCTTTAAGAATACTGTCACAGAGCTTTGTTTAAGATCACCCCTACAGTCTGTGGTGCAGAGTGTCCACATAGAGACTTTTTTAAGAGTAGCCCACAGACCATTTTTCAGAGAAACCACACAAAGCCTTTTTTAAGAGTACCTCCACAGAGTCTTTTTAAAGAGTACCCCCAGAAAGCCTGGTGAAGAGTGCATACAAAGAGACTTTTTTAAGAGTAGAACACAGACCATTTTTCAGAGAAACCACACAAAGCCTTTTTTAAGAGTAACCCCACAGAGCTTTTGAGCTTTTCTTAAGATAACCCCTACAGATTATGGTGCAGAGTGGCCACACACAGCCTTTTTTAAGAGTACCCCCACAAAGCTTTGTTTAAGATTACCCTTACAGAGTCTGGTGCATATTGCCCCCACAGAGACTTTTTTTTAACATTATCCCATAGAGCATTTTTCAGAGTACCCCCATAAACCCTTTTTGAAGAGTACCCTCACAGAGCCTGGTGCATAGTGCCCACACAGAGACTATTTTATGAATATGCGGACGGAGGAGTAAAAGAAGTAGCCTAACACTGTCCCTCACTTGAACAACATCCTATCTAGAGATGAGCGGACCCGTGGAAGTTCAGATTCACTGG